>NC_056733.1:1310008592-1310148592 GCF_019279795.1 Protopterus annectens
ATTTGATTCTAGGGTGGACAGAGGTGAAAGAGGATTAACAACAGGGAGGTTATAACATAAAACTCCTCATGAAAGCCGTTGCCAGCAAGACCCCTCCAGAACACCCTTGTTTTACCCTGGCCCAAGTCCAAAAAAAAAAAAAATCAGTGATAGTCTGGGGGATGAAAGGAGGAGCTGGTAAACCCAGAGATGGATGGGGGTACTTGGGTAGAAGAACAGAAAGTATGAATCAGAAAGGGTGAAGAGAATAAATAATCTAAAAGAAAAAACTTTCTTTACTGTTCATTTAATATAGAAAGAGCCATCTGTAGTGATGCAGACAATTTTACTGGTGTAGCATGTTATAATATTTAAATATATATAGATATGATTTTTACTTAATGAACTATTTCATGTCTATAGTCTACTGTGTTTTGAGTGTAAAAAAATTCTCACACAGATAGAACTCGGATATCAGGATTGTTAGCAGAAAAAAATCTCTCTCTCTCACACACACACACACACACACACACACACACACACACACACACACACACACAAAACTCAGATATTGGGATTGTCAACAGCACACCACATAACACACAACACTACATCCAACATAACACACAAAACCCTTTCTATGCCGAGGTTCTTAAGGTTAATATCCTGAGCCTCAAAGGCCTCCAAGATGTAACATAGGCAATAATCAACCTCAGCTGCAACCTAGACCTACAAAATCAACCATCACACATAAAATGTAGAGCACCAAAGTTATGGATGTTGAGTCCTTAAGGCAGGCACCTTCACAACCTTACATCTTAGTCATTCATGACTCCTTTGTAAGATACACAAATGTAACCCTCACCAGGCTAACTAAGAAAATTGTGATGGTTAGTTGCTTGTCTGGTTCCTGGATCTGCTAGGTCACTCATACACTCAAAACATGATTTTGTCATACTATAGGTGGGTGCCAACAACTTAAAATGTACATCCTTGGATTATATGAAGAGAGACATGATGGAGCTCTTGGATTATATATCCCAGGCAGGTATGAGCCTAGCATTGAGTAGCATTCTACCTTCTCCTAGAGCAATGAAGCAATAAATGCAAAACATAATATTAATAATTGGCTACATTTCTGGTGTCATTCCAAAGGGTCCAACATTTGTCAGCTTGAGAAGATATGGTCAGCAAACTTTGTCACTTCTCCAGGAATGGTCTTTTCCTATCCTCTCTAATGTTTCTATATAGGCAAAGACCGTTTCCATCCCTATAATGCCTATTTTTAACCAATGCCAACAGCATAAATCTCCTAAGCTGCTGTTAAATAAGAAAATTAAGTACCTTCAAATCCTCCTCACCCTGGTGTAAGTAGAAATCTGTGTAGTGATTGAGACCTGGTTTAAAGCACTAGAAAGTTCTTTGGCTGTGCTAGGCTACAATGCCTTTAACAACTTTAGACCAGCCACTGCGCAAAAGGTAAAAAAGGTGGTGCTGTCTCCATTTTCATTAATGAGAGGCTCACATCAAGGCAAATTAAGCATCTATTTCTAAATGACAGGATTTGAATCCCCTCCAGATCCTGTAAATGCTGTTGCTTATATAGAATTGTGAACCAACAAACTGCACCAATTTTTCTGGAATGCAATCAAAAGACTATTACACCCAGGCCAAACTATGACTCCTTCACCAACTACTACCAATAACTCAGTCTCTATAGCAACCCTATTCAATGCACATTTCACATAATTTGTCCTCTGCCAACTTAACAATAAACTAGTCCCTAGTTTCACTGTCCCACACAGAACTTATCACCAACAAGATCTTTTTTACCTCCAACAGTATCTACCTCTTCTATCAAAAACACCTTCTAAAGCAAAAAAAAAAATTCTACACCAGCTGCTGCCAGCCTGCCATCAGAATATGTCAGAATCACTGCAGATGCTATAACATACCCTATATCTATACTCATAAACCAATCTATTATAGAAAGGTATACCCCTTCCATCTGGAAAAAAATCCCACATCATACCTCTCCATAAAGGAGGAACATCCATTAACCTCTCCAAATATTGCCCTATAGCCATTCTATCTCCAGTCTCCAAATTATTAGAAAAATGCATTCATTCCCAACTCCTTTCCCATCTTCACAATAACAATATCCTCTCCAACACTGAGTATGGTTTCCAACCTCTCCACAGCACCACCACTGCTCTGCTCAGTTTTACTGAAATCATAATCTTTAATAGAAACACTGGTAACCTAGTATCCCCCCCTCTTCTTAGACATGCCAAAAGCATCTGACACAGTTTCCACCAATACCTGCTCCATGAACTGCTCTTCCTTGGACTCTCCCATTAATCTCACCAACAGACTCCAGGCTATAAAATGGAACTCATCTATACTTCTCTCTGTCTGTTTCTGTTGATTGACCTCATGGGTATATTCTAGGCCATTTACTATTCAACATATTCACTAATAATCTTCACAAATTTACCCAAGAAACTTCCATAGTACAATATGTAGATGATGCCAAGGTCATATGCTCTGCCAAGTCTACTGGTACTTCACAATATGACACGAGACTCCTTTTCCTCAGTTAAGACTTTCCAACACAAAGCTTCTTGGAGTCTAAATTGTTGATAACTTAAATATGATCAACACATCACTCAAGCCATCAAGAAAACTCACCAAAAGCTGGACTTCCTTTACAGAAACAAACCTTTTCTCACTGACTACTCTAGGAATTATTATCAATATCTTATCTTCTCCGTTCACTTCTCTGTGCAACACCCATCCTGACTAACATTCACTCCACCTTAAAAAATAAACTCTAGAGGTTTGTTACAATAAAATAGCTAAGTTTGCATCCAGCTTTCCAAAGCATTCACACTACTGACTAGCACTGAAACACCTACACGGACTTGAACTATCTAATTACCTTACCTACTCCTAACTGTTTAGTCCCCACAACATAATACACAAACCAAATACTTGCCCATCACTACAAAACACCCTTAAACACTACATCAGTCATAGGAATTTCCACTCACAGAACAAATATCTTCTGACCAGGACTAAGTCTCATAATAGTTCAGTTTACTGCAACTTCACTTTACGCAACCTACACTTTAGACAACCTACATTGCTAAGCACTGGAACTCCCTCCCACCCACCCTAAAATAAGACCACAATCCCACACATTTCAAACATAATCTAAAACAACAACTTCCTCACGATTATGCTTATGCTCCAATCCTGATTAAACCCACCTTTCTTTCTTTCTGTTTTTCTTCCACTGCCAGTTTTCCAACCAATTGTGTTGACTCTTTCACCTTTCCTATCCCTGTCTCTTTCTCTTTCATCCCCATTACTGCTGCTTCAACTAAGCTATATCCTTAATAATCTCTTACTAATACTCCCGCCTTACCCACCTCATTATTTTACCTATCTAACATTATCCCAATGTCTCCACTATCAGAACTGTTTCTATTAATGTTTTTCTTAATTAGTTCTGCTTATACTCCTCCTCCTATTCCTCCTCTATTTTCTGTTCCTGATCTAGTGGCATCCTACCACATTAATCTCCATATACATATGCTGAACCTTTGTGTATTATTATTGCTCATATATCTCCAGCTATTACATGTTAACATGTCTTCGCCGCATGTAAAATAATATAACTGCTAAAAAGTACATGATAAATATTTTTACTATTTGTCTCAACACTACCTGCAAATTAATGCTTAAAACATTTAATTTTTATTATTTAAATCCACCAAGGCCAAGTCTGATATGAAGATAGCCACCCAAGCTTAAGATAATCACCATGCCTGCTATAGTTATGTTTGAAAACTCAGGAATAAAGCATGCAGATCATAAAGGCTATATATGATACAAGTAAGGATCATTATGCACAGCGTACGCAGTCCTGACAACCAAGGAAAGAAGACATAAAGCATATCAAGGATCACAGAACCATTAGTCAGTTAGACATTGGTACTTGGATTTTTATTTTTTTTTTGGCCTGGAATTAACTTCAGAGGTGTAGATACCCCACAAAAATGCCAAGGATGGTATAAATAATGCACAACTACATAGAACGTACTTGCTCATGACACACAGTTAACTCATACAAAATATGACCCAGCATATGAAAGGAATATGTTGACAAAAATAGGCAGTGTTATTTTTGTTTTGGGTGCTGCACATGTACAAGCCAACATATACTGACTTACCAAACAACTGAGTATTGTTTAGCGGGAGCTCTCTCAAAAATCCTGATTGCATAATAAGAAGTGCAATCTGCTACTTAGAAGTGCTGAATCATGGCCAGCAACTCCGAAGGTCATCATGGCGACGGTGCTCATTTGATGTACAGGGGGCAACTGGCTTCAGTATCAAAAGGCTGCATCCATAAAGTGTTTTCACTTCCCCTAATCTGTCAGCTTTAAAATGTTCTAAGCCTGGCTGTGATATGCAAATATCAAGATGCAAGTACTGTTTCACTCTTCCTGACCCCCCCCCCACACACACACACACACACACACACACACGCACACACGCACACACACACACGCATACACACACACACACACACACACACACATTATTTTAAAGGCAGGCAGTAAATCATACTCAGGCTTAGATGGGCTAATTGAATCAGTTTACCCTGGTTAATAAAGAATTAAGTAAATAAAAAAACTCAGTAAAGCTGCCAAACATTTCAAGGGGAAAAAAAGAAGGAAAACCAGGGAAGCAGAGCCCAAGACATAGCAGTCTTCATACTGTACGATTACACTAGCAGGATGGAGTTTTTCTGGTGTTAACTGAGTGCTCATACTGGGAAACATTAAATGCACTCTTAAAATCCTGCATGAGTTTACTGTAGGAGACAGGCACATTGATTTATTATTTTTTACATGCAGGGGCTAAGGCCAAGATAAGTGACAGAAGTGAATAACAACACCATAGGTAAAAAGGAAAGGACCAGAGAAGTACGAATGGAAAAAGGTTCCCATTTTAGTTTCTATCTGCCTGTTTGCTGTGAAATCTAGCCTTCCATTAAAGTACATTTGTGATGCCACTTTCACTTTTCATTGCGTTAGGGCAAGAATTTCAGATAATGCAGCAGTCTGAAAAATATGACTTCAAAACAATTGTTTATTTTATATCTCACTTTACCCCAGTGTATGTCTACTCCAATAATTATTATACTGTGTTAATTCCCCTACATCCTGTCTGTCTTGTGCTAATAACTGTACAGCAGTTGCACAATACAAAGTACACCCCATCTGTATGTCTAATGAGCAGAGTCAAATCATGGTCAAATGGGGCCCAAGGCAAGGGATTTGGACCGGGCCTCTCTCCCACAGCTACACAAGTATCCCATTACTTTGCTGTCTCTCCCCAGCTACCATAAAACACTATTCAGATCTGTCAGTGTACAAACTGATTCTTCTGTGCTTTTACAATGCTCATAGAAATGCAGATCTATTTTAACACTTTTGTTAAACATTTTACTGCAAAAACACTGACAGATATTCAATGAACAAAGCAAAGCACTATCACATTGAAAACAGACTTAGCATAAGCAATGGTAAACTTCTGTTCCTTCTTTTATCTGGCAACGCATTAAACTACAAGACACCTCCTAGGATTCATGGTCAAACACCATATAGTGTAACACTAATTAGTGTTTATGTGAAGGGTGCAGGGAATTCAAAAGACAAATATGTAGTGCATATGCTAGGAGCTTGGAACATCCTAACAGACACAAGTGTCTCTTTTCTGCAGTAGCCAAGAAGCACTGTCTGGTAAAATGACTTGGTTAGAGTCACACTAGACAAATAACAGCTGGAGGAATTAAAATCTGCACTACAAGAAGTAACTCATTCACAGCTCATAGCCTTAACACATCGTTACATACATACATACAAATATTTCAAGCACCGGCATTAATGTCCTTCTAGCCTGCCAATATACCAAAACACGTGTTCCCATAATGTGCCCAGGCAGTTCTTAAAAATATGTAAACTAGTAATTGCTTTAATGTAATTTGGTAGTCTGTTCCATGCATCAGTTATTGTCAGAGAACCAATTAGAACACTTCTCATTCCTACAGAATATTCTACATAGGTTGTCTGATGACTTTTAGTACTTTTTGTTAACCCCAAACATTCCCGAGGTAGTTGTCTCTAAATGCCCTATATACTTGAATAAGATCTTCTCTTAGATATCTGTAAGAAACACTGTACAAGTTGAGATATTGTAGGCTTTGTAATTTTTCACATCCACAGATGCCCTTGGTATATTTTCACTGTACTCTTTCCGGTTTACTCATGCTTGATGTCTTATAGGGTTTCCATATTGCTATTCCATAGTCAAGTTTGGGTAAATGAAACAAACAATGATGTCATCATTTTTGATTTCCTAGACTTTATAAATCTTGTTATACAACCTATAGTTACATAACTATCATTAACCAATTGGCTGATATGATTAGAAAAATTTGTGGCTGGATCTACCCACATACCCAAGTAATTAAATGAGTCTAAAGTTTCAATCACTGTGTGCTGTATTAAATATTCACCTTTCAGTTTATGTCTCCCAAATCTCATATGCTTAGTCTTTGATGTATTTACCAGCATATTATTCTGTGCCCAAATGGTCAATTTAGTCAAGTTCTTTTGTAGACATGCCTTATCTGTAACACATGTAATGAGTTTACCCAATTTCAAGTCATCTGCATATAGACAGTAGAACACCTCAGATGAAAATGTTAGGTCTGAAAGATGCAATCTAAACAAGTAAGGGCCTAGGACAGAGCCATGCAGGACACCCTAACTGTAACCAAGGATTTCACCTGTCCAGTTGCTGTATGATACTTGCCATATTCTATTTGTAAGCCGTGCAGCTATCCATCTTATTAAGAGTATATCAATACCTAGTTGTACAAATTTATTGATCAGTGTTTTGTGCATGACCCTGTCAAATGCTGAAGTTAAATTTATATGCATTACATCACAGCACAATTTTTAATTCATAGCTGTTATTATATTGTTATCAAACATCATGTTACAGGTGGTAATAGATCTATTTTCAACGTATTCATGCAGATATATGGTTTCAAGTCCCAACCTATACACTTCTGAAAATAACTTATCCAATACTGACTTCTCCATCATTTTTCCACAACATGAAAGTAGACTTATGAGTCTATAGGACTCGGGGTTTGTCCTACTTCCCTTGAAGACAGGTGTAATAAGCGCATGTCTCTAATCTTGAGGACCCCCCCCATATTTATATGACCTAGAAAATAACAGATATAATGGTACCATAAGTTTTTGCTGAAGTGTTCTCAGGTCATTGTTACTAGTTCCGTCTCCTCATTGCACTTTGTTCTGATCCAGTTTGTGCAGTTCTTTTTCAATGTAATCTAATTTGATTCCAGTATCTGGAGATACCTGGATGTCACAAGGTCAACTTATTACTCCTTTTGTGGAGCCAAACTGTTTTGCATAAGATTTTGTAAATATATCTAGAATCTATTGTGTCTGAGAATAAATTTTAGAATCTGCACATAGTTTATTAATTTGTGCGTTTTAACTCCTTTCACATCTCATGTATCTATAAAAAGCTTTCCTATTATACTCAATATCTTTATATAAATTTTCTTCAGATTTTGTAACCAAACACAATACACTTCATATCCATGTGTCGCAAAAAAACAAGTTAAATTAAACATGCATTCATAATTAACATTTTAACATTAAACTTGTAGACTTTGATTGTTTCTTCTTTCACACCAT
Source organism: Protopterus annectens (assembly GCF_019279795.1). NCBI lineage: Eukaryota > Metazoa > Chordata > Ceratodontiformes > Protopteridae > Protopterus > Protopterus annectens. Next base: position 1,310,016,383 of record NC_056733.1, read on the forward strand.
AACTACTCTGGGATACAAGAACTAAGTATTTGCACACACACATGCATGCGCGCGCACACACACACACACACACACACACACACACACACACACACACACACACACACACACACAAATATATGCTTTTGCTCAGAAATGTACAAATGCTCACAAGCACATGCGCACGTGCGCACACACACACACACACACGCACAAACACACACACAAGCACATACACACACACACACACACACACGCACACACACGCACACACAAGCACATACACGCACACACACGCACACACACACACACAGACACACATGCACACACACACACACACACACACACACACACACACACACACACACACACACACACACACACACATGCACTTACACACACACGCGCACACACACACACACACACACACACACACACACACACACACACACACACATACACACACGCACACACACACATACACACAGATGTGACCATCAGTTGCAGCCCCTTGTACAACTGTGTGCATTCAAATGCTTTCTTACAGAAATAATGACTGAAAAGTATATTTCAGTTAACTTCTGTGAGAACCATACAGTGCAACCTATTACATCCCCATGCCTTCCAAAACTCTTAACTCAAGAATCATGGACAAAGACCCAAACACCTGGAAAATATATTAAATATTTTGCTTAAATGCTTAGAAAGTTGCTTGAATAACAAACTTAAAAAGTTAACAGAACAACAATAGGTGTGGCACGGACTTGCACTTTCTGAACAATAAGAACTATGGGACTCTAATGAGTAACATTATTGACTGATCCTCAGTGATTTACCAGCTCTGGTGTTCAGGTCAAGGAATTTTAATTGGTCTGATATTGTGGTCTTCAGAGAACATTGTTTGAAGTGTTCAGGTGGCAGGATAAGATTGCTTCCACACACACACACACACACACACACACACACACACACACACACACACACACACACACACATGGAAGGATCATAACTCTTCTGATTTTTCTTCCATGGTGTTTAGGTGGAGGGATAGACATCACACACACACACACACACACACACACACACACACACACACACACACACACACACACACACACACACACACACACACAAACACGTATAAAACACTTAATGCATATTCAATTTTTGTCCCAGATTAGGAGGCATGTTTTCAAAGTCTTGTCCGGGCAGGCACTTGATTTTTTTCACACGAGAAAACAGAGAAGTTGTGCTTCAGTAATTGGGGGGATGGAGATACATTGAGACATTTTTTATGATAATGGGGCCTCCCCAGCTTGCACTGGGGCATAGGCAGCTGACTAGGTTGCCTTGTGCTGGATCTGGCCCTCCTTATGAGACTGGTAAAGAGGTACAGTGACACATAACTGATAGAAAAGTGCTGAGCACATTGTACAAATGACTCACTTTTTTATATTTGTCATGCTTTTTTTTTCTTTACTCAAGGGGAGATTCATAAAAGGTTGCTACCTGTATGAACGAATAGACAGGAAAAGCACTGTGGCAGGGCTGTTCTTGAATTCAGAATGGTTACCTCAAAGGGTACATAACATACCTCTCAACCTATTAGAGCAAGAAAACTGGACAAAGCCATAAATAATGGGGGAACAAAGGCTCAAAAATAGGGATAATTTTTAAATACTTCTCTTACACACTTAGAAAGTTGATAGAATAACAGGTTTTTGCATTAGTATGGAGTTTTCTGAAAGTTTGAGAGTCTGAATCTCAAATGCTTGTCATTCATTTCTGACTTCATTCCTCAATGACTCGCAAGAAAACTGCAGACCAAAAATAAGAAGGAAAAATCTGGACATTCTGTGAAAATCTGTCCTCATGGTAACCTTTATGAGTCTTCACAGCATATTTTAAGAAAATAATAGAGCTGTGTTATATATCATATAGTATGGGAAGCATATTCTTGTGGCCATCACTTCATCTGATTGAAATGCATTCATGTTTTGTTTCTATCACATGGCAAATAAACTATACTGGTACACAACAAAAAAAGTGACTTATAATGGGATCATGTGTTCATCAATGTGTAGAAGGTTAATGACTGCTGAGGCCATTTTGAGCACAGCCATGCATCCCAAATCTCTGACTAATGGTACCTTTGGGAAGTATAATAAGTGTCTTGGGAGATGAAACATTTACCTGCATGGGCCTGAGAGATAAACCATTTACAGGCTGCCTGTGTCCATTAAAGATACAGGTGACAAACCAAGGATACATTCAAGTTCCCCATGCAAGACTTGAATTGGGTTAGAGAAGAACTCTGCTTCACATGCATGAGAAGCCTATTCCAGAGAAGGGATAGCCTGGGATATACATACATACACTCACACACACACACACACACACACACACACACACACACACACACACACATATATATATATATATATATATATATATATATATATATATATATATATATATATATATATGTCTCTTCAGCAGGTCCTATTTATATCACAGGCAAGGCTTAAGTCTTTTCTGGTGCACTTTGTTTGGCAAATATGCAGGAGGTGGTCTGATGATGCCTTGTACGTCAGGCATAAATCTCTCCTCAACAGCATGCAAGAGACAGAATACAGGAATAGGACTTTGAAACAGTCTACATAGGACATGTTATTTATGCTGGTTATTCTTTAGAGAGGAACATCTGCAGCTGTTCCAGTTGTTTGAAGTTTCTGGTTAAGTACACACCAGAGGGGGCATATAATCAATAATAGGACTGATGAATACTGAATACAGTGGAACAATGATCTTCTTGAACCTAGATGCCATACCTTTGTTTATAAACTGTACAACAATTCAATGATTTCCTCACTACCATAGACACCTACTTTTCAAAGGCTAGATTACTGTCTATGTGTGTCCAAATCCCTGACTATTAGTCGACTCTTATAGGCATGCTGTCAGTATGATAGGTACCAGAGGTCGATGCCTTCCCAAAAGATACTATTATGCACTTCTTGGCATTTAGTTTTATTTCAAGGCTCTGACACAAGTTATTTGTCTGTGTCAGCCCATCTTGGAGATCATTAGTTTTAGCGGGAAATTCTATGACTGCTCCTAATTTGCAATTGTTTGCAAATGTGGTTAGCCAGAGGCCCTTGATGTTGGCCTTGACTCCAGAGAAGTGGATGCCAAAAGGGAGTGGTCTCAGGACTGAACCCTGAAGGACTCTGTTAGTGACTGGCCTCTTTGTAGAGATGGACTCCCCAGTTCTAACTTCTTTGGTCCTGTCTGGATATCCATGTTACTTAAGGATTTATAGCTAACCTTCTGAATTTGTTAACAATACCCGAGTGGGGTATTATGTTAAATGCTTTGGCCAGGGTAGGCACTGTGAACCATTTTGCCAATGTTCATTGTTTTGGTGACCTTCGCAAAGAAGTCCACCAGGCTGAGTATGCATGACCTACCCTTGACAAAACCAAACTAGGTTCATTCCAGTGTCTGGAGATAGGAAAGGCTTACTCTTGATGAAAGCAAACTAAGTCAGTTCCACTGTCTGGAGGTAGACATGACCTACCCTTGATGAAACCAAACTAGGTTTGTTCCAGTGTCTGGAAGTTTTCTATGTCATTACTGATCATTTCCATAATTATTCTTTCCATGACTTTGCATATGAGACTAGTGAGACTTATTGGTCCATAGATGGCCTGCCTTTGTGCAGAGGGATGATGGTTGCTGTTCTTCAATTGTGAGACATGAAGTATATTTGGAGGCTATGGTTAGTGATTCCATAGGGCCTAGTAGGTCATGTTTCATGCTATTTAAAAGGCAGCCTGGAATATTGTCTTAAGAGTAGCTCTTGAGCATTACAGGGTTATCTGGGGTTTTGGGTTACTTCAAAGGAATCAGTTTTCTAGGCTGACTTCACCAGAACTGACATTACCCTAGGGGGAGTGCAGCTCTTCTCCAGTATTAGTAAGGATGAGATCTAGAATGTCTGCATCAATGGTCAGCAAGCATTTTGACAATCTGGTCCATGGGGGTTGTGTTTACAAAATCCAGGAATCTTTGTGTTTACACATTTGGTGTTGTATATGATCCTCAGTTAAAACCTTAGAATGACTCATAGGTTCATAGGTTCATAGGTTTATACTAGGCTATCTGCCCTAAGGCATTTATAAGCCTAGCCCAGAGTTTTTGTGGCTTACGCCACCCCTTATGTTAAAAAATACTGTGCCCATTAGTTTGTTGTGCCTCTGTCCAGCAGTGACACAGAGATGATTCCCGGGGTAAACCTACGATCTCCCATCCACCGGTCAAGATTTCTCTTGAACAGAGCCAGCGAGGTGCTCTGCCTCACATGGACCAGGATTTTATTCCACAACATAGGGAGTCTCTGGGTGACAAATCTATCCCTCCAGCATGTCCTATTTATATCCGTGCTAAGGTTTAAGTCGCTTGCTCTAGTGGATCTGGTAGATTTGGATTTTTTGAGGTGGAGCATGCCCATTAATTCCGGGTTGGACATGGCCTTGTATGTCAGGCACAGGTCACCTCTGAGCAGATGGTATGCGACTGAATAGAGCTGGAGTTTCTTCAGTTTGGCAGCATATGACAGATTTTGGAGTCCTTTTATCCTTTTGGTGAGGAACTTTTGGGGTCTCTCCAATTGCTGCAGGTGTCGGGTGAGATACATCCCAAATGGGGCATTGTACTCGATCATTGGTCTAATAAGTGAAGAGTACAGGGGGACAATAACCTCACTTGATCTGGATGTGAATCCCTTCATGATCAGGTGGGCAATGTAGAAGGTTTTTCTAACCACTTTAGCAATGTGAGTGTCAAAAGAAAGGCCACTGTCAACCTGGGTCCCCAGGTCCCTGATAACCTCTTCTGTGCTTAGTGGATTGCCACCTATATGGTAGCTTGGGGTTACCTTGTTTTTCCCGAAGGGTATGACTATACATTTTTTGGCATTTAACTTCAGGCCATGGCCCTGGCACCAGCTATCAGTTTCTGTGAGACCCTTCTGAAGGATATCTGTGTCCGATGTACTTTCCACTATGGCTCCCAGTTTGCAGTCATCTGCAAACTTTGTCAGCCATAGTCCTCCTATGTTAGCCTGTACTTCTGAGAAGTAGATGCCGAACAACAGGGGGCCAAGGACTGAGCCCTGTGGGACACCACTTGTGACCGGCTTGGAGTCTGACATGGCGCCAGCTACTGTAACCCTGTGGGTTCTGTCCTTTAGCCAGTTTGCAACCCATCTTGTGACATATGGGTTTACATTTAAGCTGGTAAGTTTCTCTATAATACCCGAGTGGGGTATTGTGTCGAAAGCTTTTGCAAGGTCAAGGTAGGCTGTATGGACTGCCTTTCCTCATCAATGGCCTTGGTGACTGTTTCGAAGAAGTCAACCAAGTTCAAAAGGCATGATCTGCCCTTGACAAAGCCAAACTGGGTCGGGTCCAATGTCTGCAAGTCCCCTATGTCTTTGTTTATGAGTTCCATTATGATCCTCTCCATAGCTTTGCAGACCAGGCTTGTTAAGCTTATGGGGCGGTAATTACCAGGGTCCGTAGAGGCACCGCCTTTGTGGAGTGGGACCACAGTTGCCATACGCCACTCCTTGGGCACGTATCCTGTGGTAAGGCTAAAATTAAACAGCTGCCTTATGTGTGGGTTTAGTTCCTCATTGAGTTCGTGTAGCACACAGCCGGGGACACCATCCGTCCCATTGATGCTGTGTTTTTAGTTTTAGAGAGAGCAGCTTTCACCTGCGCATTGGAGATGTCTGGGAGGCTGCACTGCTGGGATAGTTATCTCTCCTTTGGGGAGAGGGGTGAAGTTTGCACTGAACCTGTCTGCCAGTATGTTGGCAATGTCTGTGGGTTCAGTGATTTTTGTATCATTTTGGACTAATTCTGAGCATATCTGGGAGTTTCCACCCAGGTTTCTAACATAGCTGAAGAAGGCCTTATGATTGTTTTTTGAATCTATGGCAATTTTTCTCTCAAAGTTGGCCTTGGATGATTTTATGAGAGCTCGTATTTTTTTACTAATAATGATCAAAGGTGCCTTCTCTTTTATGGATTTTGCTCTATCATGTAACAGCTTTCTCCTCTTATTGTAAAGTTTGTTTATGGCTGGGGTCCACCAGACTGGACGTTTGCCCTTGGTGGAAAGAGTCTTGGTTTTATTAGGGAGTGCCTGATCCATGCAGACCTGGAGGTGTTCGTAGAAGGCATTTGTAAGGGCTTCCGCAGCTTGGGTTGTGGTTTCCACTGGCTCGGGGGTCTTGAAGGATACCACACCAGTCTTGAGTAGTGTGAAGTTTGCTTTAGAGAAGTTCTTCACTGTGGTCTTTTTTGTTTGGGGTGGGGCGGGATGTGGATATCCAGTGAGATTAGTTTATGATCTGATCTCACCAATGAGGGATATACTTCTGGTATGGAGCATTTTGTCCCCATGTTTGTGATGATGAGATCTAGTATATTTTCTCCTCTTGTGGGAACGGTGACTAGTTGTTCCATGGCATTTGAATTTATGAACTCCAGGAACCTTTGGGCTAGAAAATTTGGGCTTGAGTAATGTTCCCAGTCTATATTCGGGTAGTTGAAGTCACCCAATATAATGGTGTTTGGAGATACATTTATACCCTCCAGTGTCTTCAGGAAGGCTGTGTGGGGTTCCTGAGTTTGAGAGGGTGGCCTGTAGCATGCTACAAATTGTAGAGCAGTTTTGCCTATGGTTAATTGCACCTGGATGGTTTCCGATGCTTCGTGCGTTGCCACCAACCTGGAGGTGTGGGTATCCTTGATGAATATGGATACACCCCCTCCTTTTGTGGTGTGGTCCGGGTTTTGGGGCCAGAACGCATGATATGAGATAAAACCTGATAGTGCCGGTGTGCTCTGAGGAGCCTTGAACCAGGTTTCAGTCACAGCACAGAGATCGATGTTCTCCATATTGAGAAGGGCCTCGAGTGCGTGCATTTTGAGATTTAGACTTCTGGCATTGAGCAGCATTACCCTTAGTTTCTTCCCATTTTTGTTTTCTAGGGTGGTAGGTTTAGAATTTGAGCCTTGCCTAAAAAAGGCATTATGGGGGTGGCAAGAGCCTTAGCCAATATCCCGAATCCCAGGGGTGACAGGTGCAAGCCGTCCCTTGTGAAGCAGCGTGGCTTGTCAAGCATGTCATCCCAGGCAGACAGACACTGGATCCCCTTTGAATGACACCAGAAATTAAGCCAATTGTTAAAGCTGATCATCTTGTCTCTATGTTGTGGCATCATTCTTGGTGAAGGAAGGATGCTGCTCAGGGTCAGGGTCATACCTGCCTGGGCTACATAATCAGAGAGCTCCTCTATGTCTCTTTTCATGTAGTCCAGGGAGGTACGTCTCAGGTCGTTCACACCAGCATGAACAATGACTGTGTCATATTTGTACTTGCTCTGGAGTGACCCGAGTGCTTGTGTTATGTGGCGGATTCTAGAACCTGATAGGCAGCTTACTGTGACCCTCTCCTTGTTCAGCCTGGTGAGTGGGACGTCAGTGTGTCTGACTATGGAGTCACCTATGACAAGTATGTTTGGTGTTGTATTTGGCCTTAAGGGCTGTGACTGCTTTGCACACTGATTTTGTGTTTTATGTGTTGCCTGTGGTGTGTCATGAGGTGGCGGTTGCTTGGGTGTCTGCTTTGGAGGCCTCTGCTGTTTAGGTAAATTTTTGCTCAGATCCTCCGAGTATGTCTTTGTGTGTTTATGTGTTTGATTCATTGTTGTGATAGCTTTATGTGAGATTGGTTTTGTGGTGTGTGTAGTTGCCTTCTCCTCCTGTCTGGTCTTGCCAGTCCTGAGTTGAGAGAGCTCAGCCTCCAGTTTGGCTAAATAGCTGCATCTCTCGCAAGTATTTGTGTTATGTGGGAGGAGGAGAGGGTTGTCTGTGTACATGAGGCAATTGTAACATTGCCTCAATATTCCCAGATTCACTAACCGGACAGGAGAGGACGCCAGCATCTGGCCCTTCGACATGCTAGAGAAATTAAGAAGTTTGGGGTGTAACTGAATGAGAGAGGACTTAGTAAGGAAGTGGGTACTCCTGGGGGTCGCTAGTGAGGGACTTTGTATAATACAGAAGTGCTAAGCCTGAAAAGAAGATGCTTTTAAGACAAGTGCTGAGCTTTTGTTTTTTTTTCTTTTGGAGAAAAAAAAAAAAGCTTTTTAGGAACAAGTGCTGCGCTTTTTAGTTAAGGGATATACTGTTTAGATTACTAGTAGAGCAGTTCTAAGTGAAAAAATGAAGAACAGACTTTATGGAGCCAGAAAAAGTTTAACCTTGTTAAACCAGCACTGCCCGATGCTGCTCTAGTGGCAACTCCACGCTAAAGCGTGCTTGATAGCAGGGGCTGGAAAGAGCCAGGAATTGACCCAATACGGCCAATAAAACTACAGTTTCAAGTCAGTAACCACTCCTACGGGGGGCAGGGGAGCTGCTCAATGTTTTTCACTGCCACTGATCAAAAGAGAGACTTTCCTTTAGCCCAAGCAAAAATGGCCTCACAGAAACTTACAAACAGTTCAGGAACAGCAAGCCTGTAACTGAACTTTTCTAAATCTCAGAAAAGTGGGAAAAACAAGATTTTTTTTTGTTTTTGTTTTTTCAGAGATAGCAGAGGTTCACAAGTAATATCAAGTTATAACAGTGCAGTAAATGACCCCACACAAGAGTGCTAGGTCAAAGACAGAAAATATGCAAGTTTTGAGAAAAACGATTTTAAAATTAAGTGCAAACACGAAATTTAGTAAACAGCTTTTGGTTGTGCTCTAAATACAGCTACTAATGCAGAAATCACGTTTAACAAGCCAGAAAATGCTCAAACTAGGCAACTATGCAGAAAAACTTAGCAAATAAACAGAGAAAAAATACTTAAAATCTCAAAAGTGGCTCCCTTCTTCTCTCAGCGTTTTCTCCTCTTGGTGGGTGCTTCACCAACAGCCAACAAGCCTGAAAAGATGCCAAACCCACGAGGCAACTAAGTTTTAGGAGAGGAAGATGAAGGAGTTTTGGAAATGACCCCTACTGGTCAATAAAACTACAGTTTCAAGTCAGTAACCACTCCCACGGGGGCAGGGGAGCTGCTCAATGTTTTTCACTGCCACTGATCAACAGAGAGACTTTCCTTTAGCCCAAGCAAAAATGGCCTCACAGAAACTTACAAACAGTTCAGGAACAGCAAGCCTGTAACTGAACTTTTTTAAATCTCAGAAAAGTGGGAAAAAAGCAAGATTTTTTTTTTTTTTTTTTTCAGAGATAGCAGAGGTTCACAAGTAATATCAAGTTATAATAGTGCAGTAAATGACCCCACACAAGAGTGCTAGGTCAAAGACAGAAAATATGCAAGTTTTGAGAAAAAATGATTTTAAAATTAAGTGCAAACAGGAAATTCAGTAAACAGCTTTTGGTTGTGCTCTAAATACAGCTACTAATGCAGAAATCAAGTTTAACAAGCCAGAAAATGCTCAAACTAGGCAACTATGCAGAAAAACTTAGCAAATAAACAGAGAAAAAATACTTAAAATCTCAAAAGTGGCTCCCTTCTTCTCTCAGCGTTTTCTCCTCTTGGTGGGTGCTTCACCAACAGCCAACAAGCCTGAAAAGACTCCAGAAACTAAGCCAATTATTAACGTCAGTCATCTTTTGTTCATATTGTGGCATTATCTTTGGAGAAGGTAGAATGCTGCTCAATGCTAGGCTCATACCAGTCTGGGACACATATTCCAAGAGCTCCAGGATGTCTCTCTTCGTGCAATATAAGGAGGTGTATCTCAGGTCAGTTATACCCACATGGACTATGACTGAGTCATACTGGTACTTTTGGTCCAGTGACCTGAGTGCTTGCACAGTATGGCATATCATGGCCCATGATAACTGACCATGGCTTTGTCCTTACTCAGCCTGATGAGAGGGACATCAGTGTGCCTCACAATGGAGCCTGCAATGAGCTGAATGTTGGATTGTGTGGTGGCTTGCCTTATAGGCTTAGGAGTAGAGGCACTGTGAGATGTGGCTTTATGTGTTGATGTGGGTGTTGATTTGAAAGAGTGCATTCAGGGCTGCTAGGGTGTTTGTTATGTGTGCTTCACTTAGGAGGCCTATGTGGTTTAGGAAGGCTACATTTAAGTACCTCAACATACATGGGTCTGTACATTTGCTTCATGCTGTATGTGATGGGTGCAGTGTGTGTGTACTACTGACAACCTGATTTACATTAGGAGTGTTTTATGTGAGAAGTTTGCCTCTAGTGACATTGTATAAATACATCTCTTACAGACCATATCAATTTATTTGAGAATTAGCTGCTTGTCAGTAAATGAGGAATTACTACACTGCCTCGGGATGCTCATACCCTCCAAGCTGGTAATGGATACAGTGTGTTGTACAGCAGGGTAGCAGCAAACAGATGAATGATTTAGTCCACTGTGACTTACTGCAAATACAGTGCACATTATGAAATTGCTCATTTCAAAATCAGTCTGAGGTTAATAGTAGATACATATTATGTAGAAAACCGTTTTCTTATTGTTTCTCATAAGATAACTCTCCTCCCTTTTCTTGATGTAAGTGTGATCTTCAATTTACTGCAATTTTGTACATGTCACTCCATTTCTGGCATATGTGTACAATTATGTCTTTATGTATATTTAATGAGCAAATAAATGTAAATATCTACAAAGCACTAGTAGTTATACAACAACTATCAGTGCAATTTTTTTTCCAGCATTGTATTAACTTTCATTTGATACCATGAAGTACCATAGAAATACCTTCTGGTTCAAGTTCTTTCTTTTTTCCCTCAAATTTTGTTTTTATTTTTCAAATACATTTGAATGAACTCCATAGTATTTATACATAATATCTTAAATAACTACTTACACTATTTACATTAGCCTGACATTATAACAGATGTTAATGTATACAATTACTTTATAGTATGTCCAATCCATTATCAGAGTGTCTGATCAATTATTGTATAGTGTCAATCAATGATAAGGCTTTCCCAAGGGTTGTTGATAAATGGCATGGGATACATTTTTAGTTCTTTAATTTTAATTTCCAATAATGCTGTGGTCTTTAGTAGGCTGTAGAAGTCTTCCAAAGTTGGTATTGTGTTTGTATTCTATCTTCTTGTTATACACTTCCATCAAATTGCAAGTATAGTCCATACTAGATACATTTGACCTATTCAAATGAGGACATTCATTCACATTTAATAATACAAGAGTTTTAGTTAAATAAAATGATTCATTAAATAAAGGTTGAAGAAAGTTATTAATACCATTCAAAAATGGCTTGATTTTAACACAATCAAAGAGAATGTGGTTCCAATCTGCATTGTGTACTTGCTCACATTTCCAACATATTCCTTTTATGGAAGAACTAATTTTACTGATTCTGTCTGGGATTAAGAAAGCTCTATGCAAGCATTTCCAATTGAAAACTTTCCAGTATTGTGTATAGGATGTATATTTTATTGATAACAAGATATTTGTTTTAATATCTTCGGTTAGCTGTATTGAGTGTCCTTTTGTTATATATTTCCAATATGAGGTTTTAGGTGTTGTTTTATAGTTTATCAGTATTTTGTAAAATTTTGAAATATTATTTCCCTTTCCAAAGTCATTATATATGATTTCATATATGTATTTTGTAAATTTAGGTATTTCTTTAAATGAAGAATTGTTAATTATGCTGCTTAAATCTTGTGAATATGACAGAATACTTTGTAAAGTTAGCCAGTCCTGTTGTGGAGTGTTATATGTTGTTTTTATTACTTGCATATCTAAAAAATTTAGTTCTTTGATACATTGGAGCCAGCAAACAAATCTTTTCTGTTCCCAGGAATTAATAATTTCTATATATATTTTATGTGGAAAGTTCTTTGTGACTATAAATGATGTTAAAAGATCAGACCAGATTTTTAAATCTATATTTGCAGTAATAATTTTCCTAAATGAGTCAATGTAATAATTAATCATACGAGTTTTAGTGGGTTTAGTTATGTTATATTGCATACTAATACATATGTGCCATGGCAAATTGTTATCTATTTGAATTTTTTTTTTGTAAATCAAATTAATTTATTAATATTACAGTTAGTAATTCTTTCCAATTTGTAGAGTAATTTGGACTTATCCAATCTGAGATTGTTTTAGATATTAATGCTTTTATATATGTTTCTATATTAGAAAAATGTAATCCTCCTTGTTTCCATGGTCTGATATAATGTATTAAAGCTATTCTGTTACTTTTGGGAAATCATAAATATTTTATTAGGCATGAATTTATTTATTTTGGTATATTCCTTTCTGGTAACAGTTGTATTGCAAAGGCTATATATAGGATTTCGGACAGTAAAACCATTTTTATTAACTGCAGTCTATCTTCAAATTTTAATATTATTTTGTTCCATTTTTCCACAGAGATTTTAATTATATTGATGATATTATTGTAGTTTTTTTAGACTAACTCATTATTATTCTTGCATAACTCAATTCCTAGATATTTTAAGGTAGATTCTTGTTTCCCTATGATGTGATCCCCCTTAGTCTGCAGTTTTTTTATTTAAAAATAAAAAAAAATGATTTTGATATATTGGAATGGAGTCCTGAAGTCATGTGAAATTTGTCAATTAATATATGTAATTCTTCTAATGTCTCTTTTGTATTAGATAATGTTAGTAATATGTCATCAGCAAATAGCATTACTTTAGAATTGTATTGTTCATAAACATCTATTCCTTTGATTTTTATATTGTTACGAATTGAATGTGCCAATATTTCAATAGCCAGAGCAAATAGAATTGGTGACATGTGACATCCTTGTTTAGTACCTTTTGTTATATGTATAGATTCAGAGGTAAAAGGACCTAACTTGACATACGCTAAATTATTTGTATATATATTCTTTAGGAGATGAACAAAGGATGCAGAAAATTCAAATAGCATTAGGATTTTGAATAAATAGTCCCAATCCAGGGAATCAAAGGCTTTCTCTATATATAAGCCAATTCTGAGTGTTTCTTTATTTTCTTTATTAACATAATCTATAAGAGAAATTATCCTTTTAATATTGGCATGTGTGTCTATGTTATATAAATCCAGTTTGATCATTATTTATTGTTTTGGATAGTGGTATGGTGTGATTAAGGAATATCTCCAAGACGGTGGTATTAAAGCTTGTGACTGAATTTTTAATAGAGTTTTATGGAAGAGGGATAGTATCTTTGAAGGAAAAATGTTATATATTTCCATAATTATGCCATCTATACCTGGAGCTTTATTATTTTTACCCTCTTTTATTGTATCTGTAATTTCTTTGTAGGATATGGGTGCTTGCAGATCTAGTTTTAATTTTTCTGGTACTTTTTTATATTAGAACATTTTTCATCTAGATTTAATTGATCAATATGTATATTTTCTTTTTGGAAATGTTCCATATAGTGATTTCTGTAGGTATCAAGAATGTCACCTATATCCGAGACATTTTCTCCTTTCTTTTCATAAAATATACTTTTAATATTATTAGCTTTTGATTGTATTTTGATTCTTGTGGATAAATTATGTAGATATTTGGGAGAAGTGACCAACGTATTAATTTTTAGTTTTTCTAAAGCTAAGCTAGTTTTACGTGTTAGAATTTTGTTGTATTTATTATTTAATACTTCTACTTTCTTTTTCATCTCCAAATTATTTTGATTTTTTTCAGCTTTTACTGATAAAAGTTTGATTTGTAGATCTAATAATTCAGTATCCCATTCTCTGATTTTTTTATACCAAGTTAGGGTTTTACCATATATGTAAGCTTTTAATGAGTCCCATATCATTATTTTATTTATCTCTGTGGTGTAATTAACATCTAAGAAGAACTGTAATTCAGATAATAACCAGACTTTGAACTCTTTAATTTTAGTTATATATGCTGGGATTCTGGAGTTAAAGATTAATGGTTTGTACCAATTTTGAAGTTTTAGTATCAATGAATTATGGTCTGAAAAAGGGGCAGGGAGTGATTGAGAAATTAATGATTTTAGAGTGTAAGTTATGGGGCAGCAAATATTTTATCTATTCTAGTTTGGGTACCAAATCTGTGTTCTTGATGGGAAAACAACAAAGATTTATCTTTTTTAAATTTGAAAGTATCTACAAGATGAAATTATTCTACCCACTTGTTTAAAGCTTTTAATAGAGCAGATGTATGCAATGGTATTTTATTTGTAGTTTCAGAAATATCAAATATACAGTTAAAATCTCCTCCTAATATTAAGTTGTCTTTATAAATATTGGAAATATAATCCAAATGTTTGTTAACAGTTCCTGTTCCAATGCGTGTATAGATTGGCTAGGGTCCATATGCTGTTATTATATTTAACTATTACTAATGCCATAAGGCCTTCTTTATCTTCATACTTATAAATGATTTCTGGGTTAATCACATTTGTTTTCCATAAAAAATTGTTATCCCTTTTGTCTTTGTCTTATAAGTGGATTGCACCAATATCATATATTCCTTAGGATTCCATTTGTAATTGTCACTGATTTTGAAATGAGTTTCTTGAAGGAAGACAATCTGTGCTTTGTTCAGTTTTAAATATTTCAGTAGATTTGATCTCTTGCTAGGATTGCTTAAGCCATTGGTATTTAAAGATAATAAAGTTAAATCCATCTTAGGTATTTAGACTATGTATTTTTTCGTTTTATTGTGACTATTAAACATTTTCCTCTGATAACTATAAAGTATATGTTTGAGCTTTTAAAGGAAATTATCAGTTTTATACATTGAGTGTTTACCAATAAAGTAATGTTTTGGTCAGGCATACTAAAAATGTTTTTGTGAAATAAATTTAAATTAATAAATGGTAACAAAACTAAGATCTGCACTAGCCATGGAATGAAAACCATTCCTAATCTGATGGATAAATCTAAGTCCATCAGATTATCACTCATACCTTGACAATCCAGAACATCTGAGCTCCATAAATTGTATTATCATATGGAGAATATTTGTAATAGGAATAAAAAATATTTATATTATTTTGAACAGATATAGTACCATTGTAGATTAGACAGAATTCTAATACAGTATAAATCTCTACTTATTGTATAAGCAATTAATATTTACATGAAAGATAGATGACAAGCGATTCAATCATAGTAAAGTAGGATGTATCATATATAAAACCTCAGTAAAAGAATATAGCACACAGTTATTTAACATATTCACCCTTACTGATGAAGTCTTTCAAAACTTACTACTTAATATAAATAGATTTCTGGTTCAAGTTCTTAATATAATTATTAACACATGGAATATATTCATAACATTTCTGGAAAATAGTTTACATCTTCTGTGGCAACAAGTACGCACTTTGTCTGGGGAGCCATTCCTGCCCTCTGTGATGAGTGGGTATGTGAAACACTCTTCTGCAATGCATCGAGGTGGACAGTGTCTGGGATATTTGCAGAAGTATGATATTTAGGCATATATGCACATTTTATTACTAAATTAGTATAAATATATGCAAATTGGTACCAAGCAAACATCAGGATCAGGGATAGCCTTTTTATCATTACGTAAGGTTTTATTTGATATCATAAACTTCATAAACTTCAGATAAACTCCTTCTGGGTTAAGTTATTACCAAAAATATTAATGAGGCACATATTCATAATCTGTCATGAAAAAACACACATTTTAACTTATTGACTGTACCATTTGAGTCAGCATTATTTCCTGACATGAGGCGATCTGGCCTGTGAAATGCTGTTACATAATGCCACTACATGAACACCTTTGGACATAGTTGCATAAATATGATGTTTATGCATATGTTATTGTCAAAGAAGTACACATCTCTGCAAAATTTTCAATGGGGCATGGCCAACATGGCTGAGTAAAGGCAGCAACTGTCAAAAGCTCTGTAACTTTAGTAGAGTTCTGACTAAATGTCTAAGTGATAAGAATATACTTATAATTGTTGCTCTCATAAACAAGAACTTTTCAGATTATACTGGTAAAGTATTACAGGGAATCTCAGTAAAATGGGCTACTCAAAAATCAACAGTCAAGAATCCATCGTGAAGAAAGAAATATAAAGTATAATGACACGTATCCAGGACCTTTCTGTAAAAATGGTTGTGTTGAATACAAAAATGGAAATCTTCAGGAAGACTGTTGTCAGAAAAATATGTATTAATGTGTGTATGCTTAATGCTAATTAGAAACCAAATAAGTTAACACGTTTTTCATTCTATTTTATATGCACTGTTTTTATATATAGTTGAGTTTCATATGAGACTGAAAAGATGCTTTTTGAAACTGCAGTATGCTTTCTGAAACTTGCAAGATGCCCTCTGACCTAGTAATTGCTAGCACAGCAATATTCGTGTTTATGCTTTTTGGAAATGTACTTGAGAAGCAGGTGGTTATCTTCTAGGTCAGGAGAGAATGAATGAACAATGCTATATACTGTAAATGTAATGATTTTAAACAATCAGCTCTGTTCGAAGTATGAGAACATGTGCAGCTGCAGAAGTTTAGAGATAATGTAGACAAAGGATTGTTAGAGAAATGAACTGCTTGCTTTGTGCTTGAATTAGCCATAGTACCTTGAATGGTAACATTGCATGTATCTAACCGGTGGTAGCCAAGGCCACGTTGTTTTCCTTAAGAAGTTTCTCACAAAAATTGATAAATCAGCAGAATTTTATGAAAGCAATTATTAGTATATGATGATGACAAAAACCTGTGATTTACTACGTCAGCTTGGTAGGCAATGTCTTATTAGAAAGTATATAAAAATGTAAGCATTTCCTTTTTCTAGTTAGACAAACTCTGTATTAACACATTTTTGTCTCCTTGCTGCAAGATTAAAGTGCCTTAACCTGAACCTACCGTGTTTTGATCATTTTTAAAGTATATTTTTCCTTTGAGAGTTTGATCCTTTGGACCGGAAAGTACCTCTCACTCCAGGTCAGAATTGGGCCCGGTGGCACTTATCCATACGGAGAAGTGGCCACATCGGCCCTTCTGTTTTGAAAGACCTCCGACTGAATTGTCATTCGAAAGAGGCCAGCTACTGTTTCTGATCTGGGATTGGAGGACGAGTCAACGTTCCGGTGGATCAACTCACGGATGGTCAGGTAAGGAGGAATTTACCTTTTTTCTGTTTTAGATCAGGGACTTGTTACAGTACTGTTTTGTCAAGGAGATTTGCATGTGCCGATCAGGGACAAAAAGATTGCTGTCTTGTCATAGATCAGGGAAACAGAATAGGTAGACAGTTATTCTAGATAAACTGTGAAAAGGTGTAAAATCGCGGTACCACGTGATAAGAAGGGTTACGTAACAATTTTTAGCTTAGCTAAGGCAACATGGGAAATCAGTGTACGAAAAGTTCCCGAGACCCGCCCCTAACCGAAGACGCAAAATATATGCAATTACAGCGTGCCGATAATGTTAAGTATTATACAAAATGGGTTGATAAATACAAATTTGATGGTAATTTAGATAAATCTTCACTTATTAAACTTGTCAGACAACTTAAAACAGATGCGAAAGGTCAGCTAAAAAAGCAACGGCAATTAGGAGTCCCTCAGGCACACAGGTGGCTTGAGGAAACAAATTGCAGGGAACAAAAGATTAAAAATTCAAAAGCAATGTTCTTAGATAAAGAAGATAATAACTTGGTAATAGCGACAGCCCCTTCTCCGCCCCCTCTGCATCCTTTACTGGAATATGAAGCGAGTGGACAAGCTGATCCACCCCCGCTATACCCAGCTGTTCCTGCAAAATCAAAACCGTTTGTCAGGGATCCTATCGAGACCAGGTCTCGAACACACAACTTGAGAGGGGATATTGAATTATATGAAATAAATAGAAATTCACAAGCTATGAGTGAGGAAGAGATATGTCCACTCATAGAAGTACCAAATCCACAGGCAGGACAGGATCCGACTCTCCTAGTATATAGACCGTAGACACTGGAAGACATCTGAAAAGCCACAGAGGGAATTCCCCATCCAAAAATTAATTTTAGAAAATTTTTAGAAGACTTACAGGGCATGAGGTTAAGTTACCATTTGAATGGAGAAAAAGTAGAAAAAGTAGTTAGACAAATTGTAGGTCCAGATTGGCACATGATCAGTGGCAACTGGAATCCCCATGATGCAGAGCTTAGACCACTCCCACATAGTAACGCAGAACTGGACAACAGAGTGAAAGGTCTGACAGACCGAATTTCTGAGAAATGGAAGCCTAGGGCTGATTGGACTTGCATTAATCAATGCATACAACAAGAAGGTGAAACTGTTGATAGATATTATGCCAGATTATTAGAATGTTTTAATAACCATTGTGGAATGCAGGTACCTGAAGATCAAACACATGATTCCCCATATGAGCAACAGCTAAAGAATGCATTCTTAAAAGGCAGTATTGCTCCCATTAGCAGCTTTATTACAAAGCACATGGTAGATCACCATACAAGTAGATTACAGTCTTTACTTGAATATGCAAGACATGCTGAAAGGCATTTTAATAGTAAAAAGAAAAAGAAAACTCAAGTATTTGCAGTAGAAGATGGGTCAGAAGTCTTTGTAGTACAAGCTGGGAAGAAGGGTAAGAAAAATGCCCAGGGAAACAAACAATCTGATAAACGATCAGAAGACTTTGAAGAGAGAAAGAAAAGGGGTGAATGTTTCAAATGTGGGAAAAAGGGACATTTGGCAAGGGATTGCAAGCTAAATAAGAAGGTAACCACGAAAGATAAGGAGGGTGAGGAATGACTATATGATAGTCAAGAATCACTGGATAAGAATGGACAGGAAAAGACAAATGCAAATGTGGTAGCAGGGGTAGGGGATGTGACAGAAGGGATAGAGGATGTACATGAATTCATAGATGATGAAGAAACTGAAATTTTAGACTTAGCATCATTGAGCTTAGAGCTCTACTTAGCAGACACAAAACCGGAAGTTACACTTCTGGTAGAGGGGAGGGAAGTCAAATTTCTGTGTGACTCAGGGGCTTCACGGACCCTGATACATCCTTCCAAACTACCAGAAAATTCAGAATCACTAGACTACATACTAGTGAAAGCAGCTAATGGACAGCTATATCGGGAGCCACTCTCCCACAACATAGCAATAACTGACCCTGTTTCAGGAATGACCCAGAAAAGCAAAATTGTTGTTTCTGCAAAATGCCCAGTGAATCTCTTGGGCAGAGACTTAATGCAGATATTTGACATAGCCGTAGCTCCAACTATGCAGGGTATGGAAGCACAGTGACAAATGGATACTTTTGTACGACTGGAGAGTGTAACATTTTATTGGTACAGCCAGGACTTAGTTACGACTGGTCCAGGGGCAGTAACTGAAGAACTGATGAACGTAGCCATCAGTAAAGCCCCCTCCCTTGACACTGACAAACAGCATTTGTTGCATTGTACTCTATATTACTGTAATAGACCAGGACCTGATAAAGAATATGAGCAAGAATTGTTTAAAAACCATGCTAATAGGTTAGTATTACGAAATTTGTACTGGGACACAGAAGGAAACAGTGTAGTAAGCTGTTCATTGCCCCAGGAATTCTTAGCACTTAACAAATCTAATCGATTACACATGTAAGCTTAACTAAAGATAGATATTTGAAGTGGGCAGAACTAGGAGAAAAAGTCACAAGGTGGGAAAAACAGACAGAGTTAGAGCTCTCTGAACAAGGAGTACAGAAGCAAAAATTTAATTGGATAACACAGACACACCCAGCTGTGCACTCACAGGCAAGTGAGGACAGCTGAGTAGTACTCTTACTACAGGAAGAGGAAAAAGCCTTACGAGACATACCAGAGACTCTCTGGTCAACAGGGAAAACAGATGTAGGACTTATTCATACAGCAGGACCAGTTACTATTACACCAAGATCAGCATTTAGACCTCAAAAAAGACAGTATCCCTTAAGAAAGGATGCAGAAATAGGAATCAAACCTATAATAGCAGCCTTACTTAAAGAAGGAGTCTTAATAGATTCTCCTGATTCACCATGTAATACACCCTTATTTCCTGTTAGGAAAGCAAACGGGGAATGGTGTATGATCCAAGATTT
This sequence comes from Protopterus annectens, assembly GCF_019279795.1. NCBI lineage: Eukaryota > Metazoa > Chordata > Ceratodontiformes > Protopteridae > Protopterus > Protopterus annectens. The sequence goes on from NC_056733.1 coordinate 1,310,036,530, forward strand.
ACAAACTGTGAATGACGCAGTTATACCCAGGGCACCAACGGTGCCAGATCCACATACTTTATTGAATGATTTGAAACCTCAACAAAAGTATTTTTCTGTGGTAGATATTAGCAATGCATTTTTCTCGATACCAATACACCCAGACAGCCAACATTGGTTTGCATTTACATTTCAGGGGAAACGGTATACATATATGAGACTACCACAGGGATATTGTGAAAGTCCAACGATATTCGCACAAGAAATGGCAAGTAACCTGGCGGGATTTATCCCACCGAAAGATAGTCAGAGTTTACTTTATGTAGATGACATTCTGCTGGCAGCCCCCACCCAGCAAGAATGCAGAGAGGATACCATAGCATTATTACAATTTTTAGCTACTCAAGGACACAAGGTAAACAAAAACAAACTGCAACTTTGGAAAAAACAGGTTAAATATCTGGGATATGTAATATCCAAAGAAGACAGAATATTAGATGAAGACAGAAAAACAGCGATATTACAAGCACCTAGACCAACTACCAAGAAGGAAATGATGTTCTTCCTGGGAACTACTAACTTTTGTCGGAGTTGGATACCAAACTACGGTTTGGAGTCTGCTCCGTTAACTAATTTGATATTCAAAAAGCCGATGGCAGCACAGGATTTATTACAGTGGACACCAGAAGCAGAATCAGCTTTCTGCAAACTGAAACAACTGATAGCTTCTTCCTTAGTTTTAGGATTACCAAACTATCATAAGCGATTTTTCCAAACTGTAGACTGTAAGCAAGGTTATATGACATCAGTGTTAACACAACAGCATGGGGACAGACAACGCCCCATAGCTTAATATTCATCACAGTTAGACCCAGTGGTGCGATCCTTGCCCCACTGTGTACAAGCAGTAGTCACAGCTGCAATGGCAGTGCAGGCTTCAGCCTCAGTAGTATTGTTCCACCCTCTCACATTGAGAGTGCCTCATGCAGTCACGATTATTTTACTGCAAGAAAAAGTAGCATATCTTTCTCCTGCTAGACATCTTTCCTGTATGACTATACTGTTGAGCCAACCTTATATGACAATTGAACGATGCACAACTTTGAATCCGTCAACCTTGCTCCCAACTCCTGCAGATGGCAAACCACATTGCTGCCTGCGGGAGATTGAGCAAAAGACACTACCTAGAAAAGACCTCACAGATGTTCCCTCGGATGATGCTGAGGTGACATACTATGTGGATGGCTCGTGCAGAAGGGGTCCTACAGGACAGAATCTAGTGGGGTATGCAGTAGTTTCTGATATTGAAATTTTAGAAGCAAAGTCTTTACCACACAACTTATCTGCACAAGCAGCAGAATTGATTGCCTTGATGAGGGCATGCACCTTAGCAAAAGGTAAGAAAGTGAACATTTGTACTGACAGTCAGTATGCTTTTTCTACTGTACATGTTTTTGCGCAGCAGTGGAAAAATAGAGGAATGATAACATCTACTGGTAAACCAATTAACCATGTGCAATTTATTTTAGATCTGTTAGACTCTATTCAGTTACCTCAGAAAGTAGCTATTTGCAAATGCGTAGCTCATACCAAGCAACAGGATAGAATTTCAAAAGGTAATGCGAGGGCTGATGCAGCTGCAAAACAAGCAGCTTCAGTTTCAGAAGTTTTTCTTTTGAGTGAGGAATTACAACCATCTGAGATTTTAGATTTAGAAATGTTAAAACAATGCAGACACTTACTACAAATGTAGAAAAACAGAAGTGGATAAAATGAGGAGCAATCCTTGAAAAGGGACTGTACATCTCCAAAGAAAAGAAACCAATCTTACCATCTAACTTGTTTAGATATGCAGCTTTGTTGAGCCATGGGCAGAGCCATGTCTCAACAGGGGGGATGGTACAGTTAGTGAATCGAGTGTTTACAACGTATGGATTTACTAATTACACAAAAAAATTTTGTGCAGCATGCCATGTTTGTAACAAGCATCATGCACGAGGGGCATTGAAACCTAAGCAAGGGAGCTTCCCTATACCACTGTATCCATTTCATACTATTTGTATGGATTTTATAGAACTGAACAAATGCGAAAATAAGAGGTACTGCCTTGTCATTGTAGATATGTTTTCCAAGTGGGTGGAAGCTTTTCCAACTAGAAATCCAGATGCAGCTACTGTTGCAAAAGTCCTTGTTAAAGAAATTATTCCTAGATTTGGCATACTGGAGAAGATTTATAGTGACAATGGCACACACTTTGTGAATCAAACTATACAACAACTTAGTCGCTATTTCAGGATATCATTGAAAAGCCATTGTGCATACCACCCCCAATCTGCAGGATTAGTAGAGAGGCACAATGGGGTGTTGAAGAATAAACTTAGAAAATTGATTAGTGAAACACAAAAGAACTGGGTGCACTGTCTACCTCTGGCACTGTTGAGCATGAGAACTGTTCCAAATGCAAAGGGTTAACTCCTTTTGAAGTTTTGTTTGGGAGGGCATATTATACACCTCAATCGAAACCTCTCATGTCAGCAGAGCAGGAGGCTGACAGTTCACTTGCAGGGTATATGAGGAGATTTTTGAATAACAAACTTTTGCAGTTAAATTCTGTTTCAGATAAAGAGCAAACAAAATCGGAAGCAGCAGTAGCCCCAAGCACTTGGGTCTGGGTGAAGATAGTGAAGAGAAAAAAACTGGACTACTCCGAAGTGGGAAGGGCCGTACCAGGTACTACTGTCGACACCCACTGCAGTCAAGATCGCAGAGCGAGTATCCTGGATTCATTTGACACACTGTAAACTGGTTAAGAACTTTGAACTGGACAAAAACCTTGTTACTGTTGTACAACGAGAACAAAATGACCAGGTATAGAGTAAACAGAGATACTGAACAACCTCAGAAAACTTGCATGATTATTCTGGTAGCTATACTGATAACATTGTTCTTTTTGTTGTGGCCTTTCCTTTTTCCTGCCACAAAAGTTGAACTGATTAAACGTGATGAACCGAACATAGACTGGCACCCGAACTTTAACACTTATCAGGCAATTACACGTGTGTATGCTGAGACTTTTAATGCTTCGAACTGCTGGATTTGCACAGCCATACCAACAGCATACGGAGGGTTATTAATGACTGCTATTCCCCCTAGGGGTCAATGAGACCTTTGAAAATCTGGTGTATGACACAGTATCTATTAAAGCATATGATAGGGTAGCACTGTATTTGCCTGTGACACAAAAGGGAACTGTATGTTTTTACAAGAATGACACAATTCAAGTGGGTTGGAGCAAGTGTAATGTGACTGTACATTATAAATGTTATACTAAAGCAAACAACTTGGGTAGAACTTGTAGTTCAAATTATGACTCATTTCTTAAATCCATGCATAAGACTCTTGACCAAGTGCAACATAATCCTGTGCTTTTTAAACAGTTATCTGTAATAGATAGGAAAATGTTTCATGCAGGGCAGTCATTTCATAACAAAGTAACTACTAAGGTAGAGGATTGTTATTTTGTGTGTGGTAAAAAAGCATATAAATGGTTACCTGAGAATTGGTCCAGCAGTTGTTTTTTGGGGTACCTGGTCCCGGCCATACGACACACTGCAGTCTTGCCTCAGGGAAATATTCGAAATACCCGAGATGTGGCCAAGAAAGCTGTTAAAAAGCCTGAAAATCCAGTGGGAGAGATCGAGGTGGGCTGGAAAGATATTCATACTGTGGGTACCAAACTGACGCACATGGACTTGAGTGATGCTGTCATATCATGGGCAGGCATATTACCTGCATATGGTGCAGTTAAATAGATTTGGGAGCTGCGAAAACTGTCTAAACTTCTCAAAGTAATGAGTAATGCAACTTTCTCTGCTCTTGAACTGATAACTGATGAACTGAATGCTATGAGAACTGTAGTGCTCCAGAACCGAATGGCTCTTGACTTCACCCTAGCGGCGAGGGGTGGTACATGCGCTTTAATAAAAGAAGAGTGCTGTGCGTATATACCAGATCATCAGCATGGAATTAATGACCACCTTGAGGTGATACAGCAAGTGTCGGCCATGACCAAGCCAGGCCCAAACCCTCTGATGGACTTTTTCTAGAATTTGTTTGGTGGGGGGGTTCCATCCTAATGAACATCTTGATTGCCATTTGTGTGGGATTACTCCTGATAGGAGCTTGTGTTTGTTGTGGTATCCCCAGCATGAAAAAATTAATCAAAGAGTTTGTAGACATATCAGTTTCTGAGACTATGTATCAAAGTACTGAATTTGAAGAACTGCTAGAATGTGAAACATTTTCATAAAGTTTTAAACCGAATGACTTTCTTAACTGCAAATCCTGAATGGAAGAGGTTAGGAAAAGAAGCAAACTGTTTATTCTTTTTGAAAATAGAATTAAAAAGTATTAACAGGGGGGAAATGTCAGAAAAATATGTATTAATGTGTGTATGCTTAATGCTAATTAGAAACCAAATAAGTTAACATGTTTTTCATTCTATTTTATATGCACTGTTTTTATAAATAGTTGAGTTTCATATGAGACTGAAAAGATGCTTTTTGAAACTGCAGTATGCTTTCTGAAACTTGCAAGATGCCCTCTAACCTAGTAATTGTTAGCACAGCAATATTCGTGCTTATGCTTTTTGTAAATGTACTTGAGAAGCAGGTGGTTATCTGCTAGGTCAGGAGAGAATGAATGAACAATGCTATATCCTGTAAATGTAATGATTTTAAACAATCAGCTCTGTTCGAAGTATGAGAACATGTGCAGCTGCAGAAGTTTAGAGATAATGCAGACAAAGTATTGTTAGAGAAATGAACTGCTTGCTTTGTGCTTAAATTAGCCATAGTACCTTGAATGGTAACATTGCATTTATCTAACCAGTGGTAGCCAAGGCCACGTTGTTTTCCTTAGGAAGTTTCTCACAAAAATTGATAAATCAGCAGAATTTTATGAAAACAATTATTAGTAAATGATGATGACAAAACCTGTGATTTACTACGTCAGCTTGGTAGGCAATGTCTTATTAGAAAGTGTATAAAAATGTAAGCATTTCCTGTTTCTAGTTAGACAAACTCTGTATTAGCACATGTTTGTCTCCTTGCTGCAAGATTAAAGTGCCTTAACCTGAACCTACCATGTTTTGATCATTTTTAAAGTATATTTTTCCTTTGACAACTGTAAAAACAAAAAATGTGTATGTAAATATATATATACAAAGTGGACCCATAAAAATTATAAAGTGGACCCATATATATATATATATATATATATATATATATATATATATATATATATATATATATATGGGTCCAGTTTGTAATTTCGAAATACTGAAATCTCAAATTTCAGTATTCCGAAACCACAAAGCCGAAAACCCAACCACAACTCACAAACTCGAAAACACACAACTGCGAAATTCAAAATCCCATACCCACGCTACACATACAGTACACACATAAACATACACAAAACTCCCCCCCCCACAATCAAACAAACTAATCTAAACTACATATAAGTAGGGGCAAGCAACCCTGCACCCCGCATGTGGGGGGCTGCGCCCCTCACACCACCTACTTATATATTCTAACGCCGAGATCGCACAAACATAGTTACAACACACACTTACACACACTAAACCCCTAACCAACATACTCACACACACAAACTTACAAAAATTAAGCCCAAACATCCACATTCCATACCACTGGAAGCAGAAATTCAAAATATCCGTGCTTCGGTATTTTGAATTTCACACTTCTGCTGGTTTTGGAAATGTGAGTATTCGGCATTGTAAACTCAAAATACGAAATTCGAGATTTCAGTATTTCCAGTTTACAAAGTGGACCCATATATATATATATATATATATATATATATATATATATATATATATATATATATATTTATTAAGCAATTTAGAGAACCAACATTGAGAACAAATCAACAATATGGAAGAAGCAATGAATGGTTTATTTTATTTATTTATTTATTTTACATTTGTTGACCAGGATAGTCTAACTGGATATATGTTTATTTTCAGGGGAGGCCTAGGGAGAAAAGCTCCAGATAGCATAGAAAGAACATAACAGATATGAGTCAAACATATTTACAAAGCCCTAGTAGGTACTCACAATATACACAGTGTGTAATACTATACAAAAACAACAGGTTGCAGCAAGCTATTATAAGCAAGAGATGCGTACAATATTAATTTAACTAAAGCATTGAGTAAGTAGTGATTAATCAGGGTTAATACAGGGACAAAGCCAGTGCTTTTTAAAATACTGTTGGAGGCCTTTTTTGAAGAGACTTAAAGAAGGTTCGAGGGTAAGGTTAGATGTAAGTGAATTCCAAGTTTTACCAATGACGTTGGCAAACAGGGAGTAGCCGGCTGAGTTAATGGCTTTGTGGGTTTGGACCAACAATTTATTGGATGATCATAGTTGCCTTGAATTACTGTATAGCTTTATGATATTTTTGAGTACCAGATTATTTTCAGGGTTGTACAGAATTTTGTGTGCTGATTGAACAGAAATAGGCTAGGCAGTTCTAGCCACCCGAGAAGACTGAGGTTTTGACAGTGATGTGTCCTATATGGTGAGCCTACGGCAAATCTGGCAATATGGTTGTAACAGTGAGAGAGCCTACTAAGTTCAGTTATGCTCAACTTAGAGAGTATGAGGGAGGCATATAGAAGGGTAGAGAGTAAGTGTGAGCAGGTGATTGCAGTCCTAGCTAATGGAGTAAGAAAATGATTGCTTCTATATAATGAGCCAAGCTTCTTATTAATGTTTTTTATAGTTTTATTGATATGCAGATCAAATTTGACATTACTGTTCACTATTACTCCTAAAAGCTTAGTATAGTCATCTAGAGATATAGAGGTACCATTGTTGGATGTTATGGAGAACGAGAATGGGGTGGATCTATGGGTGGGGTAAAGAGGAGCAGTTTAGTTTTGTTGGGATTTAACAACAGACAGTGATTAGACAGCCAATTTTCAACTGTGTTAAATGTGTTTTGTGTTAAGGTTTGCAGGTCTAAATGGGAGGAGGCCATACAGATCAGGGTAGAATCATCTGCATATTGAATGCAGGTTGCAACAGGGATGGCAGTATGAAGATTGTTGATGAAGATAGAAAAACGTAGAGGACCTAGAATAGAGCTCTGAGGGACACCAAGGGTGAGAGGTAGCAGGGTGGACAGTTTGCCTTGCCATAATACAGCCTGTTGTCTGTCATTCCAGTAGGATAGGAACCACTGAACAGCATGGTTATCTAGGGAGATGGATTTTAGGGACTGGATGAGTAATTTGTGGTTGACCATATCAAAGACCTTCGGCAGGTCTAGAAATAGGGCTGAAGATAGCCTGTTGTTGTTCCTATTTAGGAATATGGCATTCGTAAAAGAAAGGAGAGCAGAGTTAGTGCTGTGATGTGGCCTTAAGCCATGCTGAGACTTGGCAAGCAGACCGTTATGAATGAGATAGTCCATAAGCTTCTTATGAACGCACTTCTCCATTAATTTGGCTAGTGGTGAAAGAATGGCAATGGGTCTGTATCTGGACAGTTCTGTTGAACTTCCACCTTTGTGGAGTGGGATAACATGGGATATTTTCCAGTTTGAGGGGATAGTTCCATCAGTTTGTGTTCTATTGATTAGGATAGAGATGGGGAATGCTATGGCAATGGCAGCTTTTTGTAGGTACTCTGCAGGAAGGAGGGCAGCAAAAAAGGTGGTTGGTTTTAGTTTTTTGATAAGGGATCAGATAAAAGTGGTAGAGACAGGTTGGAAGTTAAAGGAGGGATGAGAAGTGGGTGTGGTAGTGGTAGAGTTAGAGTGGGTGGGAGTAAGTTGGTTAGCTAAGGACTGAATAGCTTCAGTGAAAACATTATTAAAGGCAGTGGCAACAGTTACTGGGGATTTATGGGTGTAGTTTGATGGGGCTGGGGTAGTAGATTGTCCTGGATGAAGAAGTCGGTTAATATCTGCCCAAATCTTTTGGGGATTGTTTTGGTGTTTAAACTGGAGGTTCTGGTAGTAGTTTTTTTTTTTTGTTTAGCAAAATGAGTTTTTTTGTATCCTTTCTAAGTTGACAATATCTCACTTGGTCGAGGGGAGCTTTAGTTGTTTGCCATTTGGTCCAGGCTATATTTCTAAATTTGATTTGATTTTAGTTTCCTTTGTGAGCCATGGAGCAGTATTAGATTTATTCTTTATAGTATGTCCAAGAGTATGGGTGTCAAGGATGCTCAGGAATTTATTGTTAAAGAAAGTTACAGCTTCATCTAGCAGTAGATTTTTTAGGATTGACCAGTTGACTAATTTAAGTTTGTTTAGGAAGTTAGTAGGATTGAAGTTTTTATTATTTCTGATTGTTTTGTACATAGTCTTGTGGTGGGTTGCTGCATTATGCTTAATAATATAAGTTAGTGAATGATCACTTAGGTCATCAAAGTCACCAAGAACAATGGTTTCTTGGGAGTAGGTAGTGGATAACCATTGGAGGAGAACTTCCAGGGTGCTTATTTTATTGACTGAGTCTCCAGAGTGCTTATTTTATTGTCTGAGCGGAGAATAAGAGAAGGTGAGACTCGCACAATTTTTTTTAAAACAGAACAACTGGCTTTCAGACAAGGATGATGACATAACAAATATAAGGAATAAAGTGAAAATATAAGAATACCAGAAAATATGACAGAGATGACATGATAAACGTTCTTACTACCTGGACACATAAACATTTAAATCTACCTGAAGCACTTTCTTTCAGCATAGAAAGAGTGCATAGATTCCATTCATCTTCATCAATGAAAGAAGTTGCTCCTCTTCTTTCTACTGTTGTCAGATCTGTCTCCAGTATAGAAAAAGATTTAATCCTAAACAGAACATGGTCAAATCCTCCTATTAAAACAGGGGGAAACACAATAAGGTTTGATAATGACTATTCCATAAAGGTGGTATCAGAAAGATAAGCTTTTCTTCCCTTAATTAAGGCATTAAAAAGGAAAGGTAATAAATGTTTCCAGCAAAAATGAGAATTAATCTTCAGAAGGGATACAAAATATTTGATATACTAGAAGAAGCATCTGTTTTTTTTACAAAAAATCCTTGTTACCTTGGAAGAAATGGAGTGTTGCATCCCTTAAGGGACTGCAGAAAATTTCATGGAAAACTAATACCAAGTCCAAGAAACTGAAAAACAAATGAACACAAACCTTATTGAATGATAAGGCAATGTCTTTTGGCTTCTCCAATTAGAGGTTGCCACAGTGAATCACCGGTTTGCAGATTGATCTGCAGTGGAGTTTTTACTGTGTTAAGCTACCAGGCCAGAACCTAATCTTCACAGAAGGCACACACACACACACACACACACACACACACACACACACACACACACACACACACACACACACACACACAAGCACACACACGCACACACATGCACACACGCACACGCGCACACGTGCACACGCGCACACGCACACACGCACACATGCACACACACTTGCACTTACCTGCATAAAACTCACTCAGCAACAGGCAGGACTCTGCACAGAAGATGCTCCAGCTGAGAATTGAACCAGAGAACCTCTTGCTGTGAGGTGACAATGCTAACTGCTGCACCACTACAAACCTTATTGAATGATATTAAGCACATATTGTTCCACAGCAGCAGTATCCCTTGCAAGATATACCTGTCCCTCCTAACCATTCTGTTGATGGTTTAGAAAAGGTTTAGATCCCTAGACCTAGCATTTCTGATGCCATTTGATTTGCTGATATGCAGTAAGTCTTTCAGTAATGGGTCAGATGATGCCTTGTATGCCAGACACAGGTCACCACTTAGCAGCCCATGACAGAGCTTTGACTCAGTCCATGTAGGACATGTTGTTTAAGCCTTGCATCATTTTAGTAAGATACCTCTGTGGGTATTCCAGTTGTTGCATGTGTCTGGACAGATGCACGCCAAAGGGGGCATTATATTCAATGACTGGCCTAATCAGGGCTGAGTAAAGGGATGTTACTTGATACTTAAAGTATCTTCATTTTTATCTCTTGAATATAAGATCAGATAATAATGCATAAATTTAAGTTTATAAAATTTTATAAAGTTATATTTTCCTAAAGTGAGCTCTGATTTTTACTCTGTTGATCTGTGGTGATTTTTGTACTGTCAGCTTGGTTAAAGAAGTTTTGTTATGCTATATTTATTGCATAATATTTGTTTGCTTTTTTGGTTTATTTAGTATATCATAAGTATCAGACATGTAAATAGTAATTGTTAATGCTGTTATTGTATATTTTACTAAATTTAATGATTTTTTTTCTCTTTTGTGCAGCTATGTTTGTCAGTTAATTTGTCTGTTAAACTCTTGAACCACCTGAGTTAATTAACTGACCTCCCACTTTTAGAGCACTAAAATATATATTTCATATATTCTACATTCTGGTCTCTCTTGAATGCTTATTGTTTATGAGATCTTGAATGCAAAAAATAAATTTTGGCATAGACCTGTAAAAGGAAGACCTTGATAAGCAGGAACGCTGTGATGTCATTGCATATTATATGCTGCAAGCAAAAGAAAATAAACAGGAAGAAAGATAGCACTTTGGAAAAAGCCACTAATTCCTGTTCATTTCTTTTGAATTGAAACGGAAGTTTTAAGGCAACTAAGTTTCTAAGATCTTAGAAAAAAGCTACTTAAATATTTCTATTTATTAATCTAAAACTGAAATATTAATTGAATTTATTGGGCATTTCAGTGGTGCAGTGATTAGCATTGTCACCTTACAGCAAGAAGTTCTACTGTTCAATTCTCATCTGGGGATGGCTTCTGTGCAGAGGCTGCATGTCCTCCCTGCATTCACATGGGTTTCCTCAGGGTGCTCGGGTTTCCTCCCATATTCCAAAGACATGCATCTGGAGTGTTTCTCCCTAGGCCCCATCTGAAAATGGGCTCTGTCCGAATCAGTCTTTCCCAATAAATAAATAATAAATTTTGATTGTTAATATTATGATATATAAGAAATAAAAAGGATGTCCTTTATGATTCTTTATCTGGACACCAGTTGATTGATAAAATAAGAATAATTTTATAGACCACATAAGATCAAGTGTTTATGCTGTTAAACTTGGAAATGCGATATTTACAGTTTTCATTACAGTTCACTTCTTATGGTGAAATGCAGCCTCATAGCAAACAATTCTATGTACTGTGTAGCATTCCTCAAATTGTTTTCAGTGAATTTCTGTTTTATATACTTACTTCATTCGTGCAGAAAGGAACAATTACTAGTGTTATGCAGTGTCTTATTTTTCATAGGCCAGACTGTAAACTTCATAGAATCTGGCGCATTAAGCTAATACAATCATTATAAATGTGGATAACAATGTAATATGTAGTTGTACTGCATCGAACACCGAATATCTCAGCACACAAGAGTATCTCAGTAATAACAGAGCACTGAACATTACCAGCAATTGATCCATAAGTAATGAAAAATCTCTGTCAACATGTGATGTATGTAAACAAAATTACGGAAAGAATCTTACAATTCAAGCATCCTGAAAGTCTTAAATACGTGTATTTAATTGCAGTACTGGAAAGGCTCACCCAGACTCTGCTACAGTTTTCTGTGAGGGAAAGGATAGGTTGCTTTTTATTTGTTGTATTCTGTATTACTTTATTGCCTTTTTCTATTTTGTATACTGTGATTTGTTTTATTTACACTGTGTTTTACTTGTATTCTGCTTTTAAATGCACTTAGGTCACTCCACAACAGGTACAAATATGACTCTGTCATTGTCCATGTTGGTGTGAATGACTTGAGATGTACCTCACTGGACTACATGAAAAGAGACATAGAGGAGCTCCCGGATCTTGTAGCCCAGGCAGGTATGAACCTAGCTCTGAGTAGCATCCTATCGTCACCCAGAAAGATACCACAGTACAAGCAGAAAATGATTGACTTCAACAATTGGCTAAGTTTCTGGTGTCATTCTAAGGGGATTCAGTATCTGTCTGCCTGGGATTATATGATCGACAGACCTCGATGCTTCGCCAGAGATGGCCTGCACCTGTCATCCCAGGGATTCCAGATACTGGCCAAGCCTTTTGCCAACCCTATAGTGCCTTTTTTAGGCAATGTCCTGCAGACAAAATTGCCACCATAACAGCTACAGGCAAACAAAATTTATGGGTAATGCTACTCAACAGTAGAAGTCTAAATCTCAAAATGCACTTGGTTGAAGCACTCCTTAAAATGGAGAACATTGACATCTGTGTAGTGACCGAGACCTGGTTCAAGGCTATGAACAGCACCCCAGCACTACCAGGCTATAATTCATACCACACTTTTCGGCCTCTAAACCCGGACCGAAGCACTAAAGGTGTTGGTGTCTCCATATTCATAAAGAATATCCATACCTCTAGACCAGTAGCCCAACATAACACATCACAGAGATACTTCAGGTACAACTAACACTGGGTAAAATAGCAATCCAAGTTGTAACCTGCTATTGATCCACCACCATGTCTCAAGACTCCCATTTCACATTCCTAAACACACAAGAAAATAGGGTACAACCCAATACCCTTATATTGGGAGACTTTAACTACCCCTCCATTAACTGAGAAAATTACTCATGTACCAACACACTTGCTCAACGTTTTCTGGAATTCATTAATTCCAATGCCCTGGACCAACTCATTCTTACCCCCACCAGGGGTAGAAACATCCTTGACCTGGTCATTACTAACATGGGTGACCACTGCTCTACACCAGTAATCAACTCTTTCCTGGTCAAATCAGACCACAAGCTAATCACCATGGATATCCACATCCCACTCTCACCCCGCCCCCAAAGGAAAGCACTGTAAAAAGCTTCTCCAAAGCCAATTTTGGACTTCTAAAAACAGATGTGGCTAACTTCACGACACCCATGCAAATGGAAAATAGGTGCATGACTGAAGCATACACCAATGCACTGTATGAGCACATACACAAGTGCCTGGAACGGGCCATACAAAACAGAACCAAGACTCTCTCCTCCAAAAAAAAAGAGGCCAATCTGGTGGTCCCCCACCATAAACAAACTCTACAACAGAAGGAAAAACTGTTGCAGAAAAGGGTAAAGTCCCAAGACTGGAAAAATTCCCTTGTCAGCCTCAGAAAAAACTGAGATCCATTATCAAATCCTCTAAAGCTAGCTATGACAACAAAATTGCTGCAGATTCTAAAGACAGCCACAAGTCATTGTATAGTTATGTCAAAAATCTACATGGCAATACTCAGATCTGCTCTGAGTTACAGCACAATGGCAATACATATACAGAACCAACTGATATTGCCAACATATTGGCCGACAGGTTCAGTGCAAACTTTAACCTCCTTTCACCCCCTAAAAGGCCTATAATAATACCTGAGGTATGCCAAGTCCCTATTATCATGGCTACACAGGTAAAAAACGCACTGTCCAAAGCCAAGTATACAGCTTCCATGGGACCTGATAATATCCCTGGCTGTGTTCTACATGAATTACAAAGTGAATTGGCACCACAACTGAGTACCCTGTTCAATCACAGCCTCATTTCAGGCTTTGTTCCTACTGAATGGTGCACTGCTATGGTCATCCCACTCCACAAAGGAGGAGCGACTACAGACCCTTGGAACTACCGCCCCATTAGCCTAACAAGTCTGATATGTAAGGCTATGGAGTGCATCATCATGGACCTTATAAATAAGGGCATAGGAAATCTCCAAACTCTGGACCCCATGCAGGTTGGATTTGTGAAAGGTAGATCATGTCTGCTCAACCTGGTAGACTTCTTTGAGTCTGTCACCAGAGCTGTGGATGAGGCCAAGGTAGTTCACACAGCCTACCTAGATCTTTTCAAAGCCTTCAACACCATCCCTCACTCAGGAATCATAGATAGACTTACTAAACTAGGCATAAATCCCTATGTCATAAGATGGGTTGCCAACTGGCTCACTGATAGAACCCACACTGTGAAAGTAGCGGACTCCAAATCTGACTACTGACCAGATACAAGTGGTGTCCCACAGGGATCGATCCTAGGTCCTCTCTTGTTTGGCATCTACTTCTCTGAAGTTCAAGCCAACACAAAGGGACTCTGGCTGACCAAGTTTCTTAGAAGATTGCAAACTGGGAGCCATTATTGATTCTCCAACTGATGTAGACATTCTACAAAAAGGCCTCACTGACACCAATGACTGGTGCCAGAACCAAAGCCAAAAAGTGCATTGTCATTCCCATTGGGAAAAATTCGGTGCCCATGAACTACCACATAGGTGGTAGTCCACTTAACATCAAAGGTGTGATAAGAGACCTGGGGACACAGGTTCACAGCAACCTCTCCTTTGATAACCACATTGCCACTGTAGTCAGAATGTCCTTCTATGTGGCACATCTCATTACAAAAGGTTTATCATCCAGGAAGAAAGAGGTCATAATCCCTCTCTACTAGTCCCTCATTAGACCTATTATAGAATACAATGCCTCATTTGGTATGTATGTCACTAGACACCTACAACAACTGGAAAGGCCAAAAATACCTCACTAAGAGGACCTTAGGCATTAGACATATGCCCTAAAAGGACAGACTAAAAAAACTCCAGCTATACTCTGTCTCTTATAGCCTACTTAGAGGCGATCTCTGCTTGACCTACAAAGCCATGTCTGACCCAGAGCTGCTAGATATGCTACACCTAAAGAAATCCCAATCCCTCCATGCACATGCTCCAGGAACCTAAACCTCATTACCACAATAAACAGAACATGCTGGAGGGACAGGTTCCTAACCCAGGGACTTCCCATACTCTGTAACAAACTTCCCATTCACATCAAGCAGAACACTTCACTGGCCCTCTTTAAGAGAAATCTTGACGAGTGTATGGGCAATAGGAAGTTCATCCCGGGGATCACGTCAGTGGCCTTGCTTGACAGGTCACTGAGATTTGGGCGGCATGATGCCAGGGAATCTTCTTGAGCTAGGCTTATATAGGTTCCAGGGATGTTAGCCTAGTACACACCTATGAACCTGTATATCTTTAATAGAATCTCTCCAGTAAGTTAAGGGCAAATATGGAATATCACCTTAACTCTGTTAGGATAAAAATATGTTAACTCTCACTTATGGATTCTGATAGAATCTGTAATTTTTCAAATAAAATAATTAATAAAGGTGAAGGACAATCACAGCCACATCACCACAGCCAACTTTAGATAACAATGGGTGTGGGACTAACACAAAAAATGCACACACCCAAGGAAAATGTGAAATAGAAAAGAAGATGTGGGATTTGAGTGAAGACGGGAGACACACAAGAAGAATGATGGAACAGGAAAATCAATAGGAAATAGGAAAGTCAGAGAAGCATGGGCATTTTTTGGGGGGTGGGAAAAGGACCCATTATTTTTTTTTAAGAATGGAATAAAAGGTAAATACAGGGAAAGAGAAGGGGAAGCCCATCATAGCAGGTATATCAGTAGAACAGATATCACAACACATGACAGAGGTTGGGAAAAAAAAACAGAAAGGACAGGTAAGTTATACAAACAGCACACTGCACAACACAGGCAATGGAAAATTGGCTAACAGGCTGGAGATGCGTAGCATCCATGATGAAATTCCAGAAAACTTATCAACTTATGCACTATCAAGTTACAACATATTGCAAACTATGTGGCAGTCATACCTGGATGTGTATGACCAGTATTAGATTTATATTGGATGATAATAAATAAGGATGACAGTACACACTGAATAAATAAATACACATTCTACTAGTCTGTAACAGTGCAAGTGTAAGCCAAGTAAAATCACTGATGAGTACCTACAGATCTTAGAATGCTAGATAACTCCAGCGAAGGACAAAAATAAACCTCTAACCATGCATGTTAAAGGCAAATAACACAACACAGTGCCAAACAACAGTATTGCAGCAAAGCGGTAAAATGGCCGCTAAAAACACAAGGAAAAGTACACAACCCAAACAAACATGTAATGGAATGCATATATATGTCACACACAGGTGTAGGTGTATATGTATGACTGTCAGGGGCCTAAATGGAATATATTTGAAAGCAATGTCAGTACAGATACACACACTAATGATGTAAGAATATTTGCAAAAATCTAACACTTTCTTTCAGCTTTTTAGGGGGTCACCACAGCGGAACTCCGGTCCGCTCATGATTGGCAGTGGATTTTTACGGTGCCGAGTTGCCAGCCCGACACCCAACCTTCAAAGAAGGCATGCCCATTCACGCTCACACCAACCTGCATGTCTTTAGCATCACTCGACTGCAGGGAGGGCATTCAGACTCCACACAGAAGGCACTCCAGCTGAGAATCGAACGGGAGAACCTCTTGCTGTGAGGCAACAATGTTAACTGCTGTACCACTGCGGCCATACAAAAATCTAACACTACAGATTCAAAATTATATCAGGTTGTGCACATGATTTTCAACAACATACACTGGTTAACACACAAGTATAACAAAAACAATAATTTATTCCAAGCAGTAGCCAGGCAGATGTCCTGCACCTGTAAAATGGCCACCCATTTAACACATGTTCACCATGTCAACAATGTGATACATGACACTAGTCAATAATTGCAGTAAATACAAACTTATCTGCAAAATATAATATGGAAATATGAAGGTGAAAGTGTAATGGACAACAAGGGCCCACATCAGGGAAAAGCAGGACAACAAGGTAAGCTTATACATTGCAAATGCATGCGTACAGCACACAGAATGCTGTTGAAGCCAACCTAAAATTAATTCAAGTAAATGGCAAATGTATTTCACATGTGCAGACTGATTGCTCATGTGGACAGAAATGGGCATGTATAAATTACACACATATACAGTAAAGTGCAATCATGTAACATCAGCCGTCATAGGTAAGCAAGCTAAGAATTTCAATCAAATGCATATATTATGTCATGCCAATGCTGAATGAACAACAGCAGGTGCATGTCATGCACCCTGCTCATTGCAGAGCAGAGGACACCCCTGTGAGAATCATCACAGCTGTATGTTACTATGGATATGACTATGTGAACAGACACAGGCAATCATCAGTTACTGTGTATAACTATTGGCATAAGGAGTAAACCTATGCAAATAAGTAATGAACATGGAAAAGTAACATATGGCAAATATAGTGTAATGTACTGTTGCAGAATAAATTGTCCTTACAATGGTGTATACAATAATGCTACACTGGCATGTCATTCAGCTGTATATGACCCCACATGGCATCAGTGTTGCCAACAAATGGCACACAACACATAATGCCAGTGGGAAAGCATGATAACTGCCATCCAAACAAAATGAGAATGGCATGTCCTTCTGTTGCCCGTACATGATATGGCAATACACAAAAATGAACCATAGAACAGTGGTAGTTCTGGGCTATGAACATCTTTTGTCTGTCAGTTTCCCTCAGTAAAGCACATGTTTTACAAGCTATTTGTTGCAGCAATAG
This sequence comes from Protopterus annectens, assembly GCF_019279795.1. Taxonomy (NCBI): domain Eukaryota; kingdom Metazoa; phylum Chordata; order Ceratodontiformes; family Protopteridae; genus Protopterus; species Protopterus annectens. The sequence goes on from NC_056733.1 coordinate 1,310,054,047, forward strand.
CTCCAGGACAACTGCCACAATGCATGGACAGCCTAAAGTGTGATGAAAGTGTAATGTCTTAATGTGTGTCATGTACACATTGAGGCATAATTAAATGTCACATGACAATAACACATAAGCATGGCAGTTACATGGTATGCATGCACAAGAGTGTATATACAGGCCAATTAATCAGATGGCAACCAGCATGTTGGCAGCATAACACAATTGGAGCATGCTGACAATACTTACTGACCAGAGTCCAGGCTCTTGGGGCTGAGCCTCAAGAATGAACTCAAAGGATATCTCACTGAATGAGTCACACATACCTTGTGCCATATCCTAGAAGAATGTCTCCATCATATCCCTCATCTCTGTTGGAAACACATCGGTCACAATCTCCCGGATATCATTATAATAATCAGCTCTGTTCTGGTCCTGTCATCATCTCCTCTGGGGTGCAGCAAGCATTATGGTGTGGGCAGGTGCTAGTTCAATTTCCTCATCGTCGTCATTATCATCATCATCATCATCAGAGGACTCTGACAGTGGCCTGGCATGTGCAAGTCATCTCTATCTGATTGGCGATCGCCCATGGGTCCCATGCTCTGCCACACATTCCCATGATGATCCAAGCCAACCTTAAACTAAAACTGATGTGCACATTTGCAATCTAACATATTTGATTAACATCTCATCCATTTGAGAGTTCTGCAACTACAAATATGACACTGAAGGTGTAGTAATATCCGTTGAAGTTATTTAAAACACAGTTCAGTTTCAAATGCTGCAAACATTAGCAAGTAGCACAAGTATAATCAACAGAACTGCTGCTGGTGAATGACTCTTAATGCACACAACACCTTCTCCATGTCACTTTATGTATATTTATGCATATGTCCAATAACAGAACATGTCAGGGAGAATGTACCCATCACCAATCTGAGCAGATCAGTCAAACCTTTGCAAAGGCATGCATGCCACAGCTTACCAGTGGAATTATGACATCACTTGGACATTTAAATATTGGCCAGCAGGAAGCATGACAAATGTATGCAAAGTAAGCACATTTAACATATCCAAAAAAAAATCCTAAGCTCGTTTCCTGCCTTTCCTGTAACTAGTTTAGTCCAGATAGAGATTTGCAGTAACCAGAACTGTTTGTAAGCTTCTGAGCACCCAAAGCCTTTCTGTGCTGGAGGGGAAGCCTTCTAGCTTATCAGTGGGAGTGGTAAGCACTAGGTAGCCTATCCACAAGAGGGGTTCCTGGCCCAGAAATTGTAGTTTATTGGCTGTTTGGGCAGTTTTTCCATCTCTTTCAACTTTCTGGTTTAAAAGCTTGCATTTGCACTTGCTTCGCACCTTTCCTGTTACTAGTCTAATCCAGATGCAGATTTGTTGTATCCAGGACTGTTTGTAAGCTTCTGAGCCCCCAAAACCTTTCGGTGTTGTAGGGAAGCCTTCTAGCTTATCAGTGGAAGTGGTAAGCACTAGGTAGCCTATCTACCACAAGAGGGGTTTCTGGACAGAAATTGCAGTTTATTAGCTGTTTGGGCAGTTTTTACATCTCTTTCAACTTTCTGGTTTAAAAGCCTGCACTTGCTCTTGTTTCCTACATTTCCTGTAACTAGTCTAGTCCAGATACAGATTTGCTGTATCCAAGACTGTTTGTAAGCGTCTGAGTCCCTAAGCCTTTCTGTGTTGGAGGGAAGCATTCTAGTTTATCAGTGGGAGTGGTAAGCACTAGGTAGCCTATCTACCATAAGATCCAGGTACAGATTCTTAGTTTTAGCACTTGAATTTGCTTATTCATGATCAGCACTTGTTCAGAACTTGTTGTTAGCACAAAATAAGGTACAAATTACTACATCACTCAACCTTCCGCTTTACTTAGAGGAAAACAGTTTTTGTACTTACTTTCCTCCCTTGCTTAAAGAAAAACAGCTCTCATACTCACTTTCCTCACTTATCTAGAGGAAAGTAGTTTTTTTATTCAGGCATGTCCAAGGGTCAGCTCCCAGTGTTCTCTCATGTCTATCTGATGAATCTGGGCATCTTGAGGCAATATAGCAATTGCTTCATGTACACAGACAACCCTCTCCTCCTACCACCCAACACCACAACCTGTGAGAGATGCACTTATCTAGCCAAACTGAAGGCAAAGTTCTATCCAACCAAGACTGAACTTGACAGTCAAGAGGAGAAGGTAAGCACTCACACCACACCACACTCATCACATAGTCTCACTAAATCTACACCACCAAAATCCACACATTGAAACACAAAAACATTTGCAGAGGCTCTCAGTAATAATCTGCTCAAGCAACAGAGACCTCCAAAGAAGAAACGCAAGCAACCTCCACCCCCACAACACAACACAACCCAAATGACACATAGCCCACAGACTCAGTATGCCAATAAACCACAGCCTATAAGGCAAACCAACGTACCTAACACATTAGTCATAGGTGACTCTATAGTCAGGCACACTGATGTCCCACTCACCAGGCTAAACAAGGGGAAGGTTACTGTCAGCTGCCTGTCAGGTGCCAGGATCTGCCACATAACCCATGCACTCAGGTCACTCCACAACAAGTACAAATATGACTCTGTCATTGTCCATGTTGGTGTGAACAACCTGAGACGTACTTCCCTGAACTACATGAAAAGAGACATGGAAGAGCTCTCCAATCTTGTAGCCCAGGCAGGTATGACCCTAGCCCTGAGTAGCATCCTGCCATTGCCCAGAATGAACTCGCAGTACAAGGACAAAATGATTGAGTTCAACAATTGGCGAAGCTTCTGGTGTCATTCTAAGGTGCTCCAGTATCTCTCTGCCTGGGACAACATGGTCAACAGACCACAATGCTTTGCCAGATATGGCCTGCACCTGTCACTCCTGGGATTCCGAATACTGGCTAAGGCTCTTGCCGCCCCTATAGTGCCTTTTTTAGGCAAGGTTCAAATGACAAATTCATCACAGTAACAGGAACAGGCAAGCAAAAACTGAGGGTAATGCTACTCAATGCAAGAAGTCTAAATCTACAAATGCACTCACTCGAGGCACTCCTTAAAATGGAGAACATCGATATCTGTGCAGTGACTGAGATGTGGTTCAAGGCTCTAGAGAGCACCCCTGCATTACCAGGCTATAACTCATACCACACTTTTCGGCCATTTAACCTGGACCACAACACCAAAGGTGGAGGTGTGTACATATTCATTAAGGATATCCACACCTCCAGGCTAGTTGTGCAGCATAATGCATCCAAGGTTATCCAAGTGCAACTAACTCCGGGCAAAACTGCAATCCAAATTGTAGCTTGCTACAGATCCACCACAATGCCCCAGGATTCCCACTCCTCTTTTCTTGATATACTAGAAAATATTAGGGTTCAACCAAACACCCTAATAATGGGCGAATTCAACTACCTCACCATTAACTGGGAAAACTACTCATGTACCAACTCCTTGCTCAACACTTTCTGGAATTCATAAATCCAATGCCCTGGATCAACTTATCCACACCCCCACCAGGGGAAACAATATCCTAGACCTAGTCATTACCAACATGAGTGACCAGTGTTCCATACCTGAAATCAGTTTCTCGTTGGTCAGATCCGACCATAAGCTAATCACCCTAGATATCCACATCCCACCCCCACCCACCATTAAGGAAACCACAGTAAAAAATTTCTCTAAAGCCAACTTCATGCTTCTTAAGACAAAAGTGGTTAACTTCATGACACCCGTGCAGAAGGACAATACAGTTATGACTGCTGAATCCTACACAAATGCACTCTATAAGCAGGAGTGGCCTTAGGTCAACTGGTGCCCTAGGCAAAAAGGCTCCACGGTGCCCCCTCACACCACCTGGTGCCCCCATCCTGGTCTACCTACACCAAATAAATACTGAAAACCTGCCCCTGCTACAGTGGTGCCCTAGGCAGCCACCTAGTTGGCCTATGCCTAAGGCCGGCTATAAGCACTTACACGAGTGCATGGATCGTGCTATCCCAAACAGAACCAAGATGCTATCTTCCAAAAAAAGGAAGCCAATCTGGTGGTCCCTTACCATAAACAAACTCTACAACACAAAGAAGAAACTGTTGAAAAAGCGAGTAAAATCCCATGAGTGGAGGAGCTGCCTGGTCAGCGTCAGTAAGAAGCTGAGCTCTCTTATAAGATCCTCCAAAGCTAGCTACAAAAACAAAATCACCAGTGATTCTAAGGGAAACCACAAGCATTCTATAGCTATGTCAAGAATCTCAATGGCAACACCCAGATCTGCTCTGAGTTACAGCACAACTGCATGAAAATTACAAAACTAACTGATATTACCAACATCCTGGCAGATAGGTTCAGTGCTAACTTTACCCCCCTCACCCCCTAAAGGGCCATATCTATACAGGAAGAGTCCCTGTAATCACATCTATGCAGGTAGAAGCTGCACTTTCTAAAACCAAAAGCACAGCATCCATGGGACCAGACAACATCCCAGGCTGCATTTTACACGAACTTCAGAATGAACTGGCTCCCCACCTAAGCACCATGTTCAATCATAGGCTTTGTGCCCACTGAATGGTGTACAGCAACTGTTATCCCACTTCACAAATGGGGACCCAACACTGATCCTGGGAACTATTGCCCTATTAACCTGATGTGCCTGATCTGCAAGGCCATGGAACATATCATCATGGAACTCATAAACAAAGACATTGGTAACCTCCAAACTCTGGACCCCACCAAGTTTGGGTTTGTGAAAGGCAGATCATGCCTTCTGAACCTGATTGACTTCTTTCAGGCAGTCACCAAAGCCGTAGACTTGGGTAAGGTGGTTCACACAGCCTATCTTGACCTTGCCAAAGCTTTCAACACCATCTCCCATTCTGGAATTATAGCTAAACTCACAAAACTAGGTATAAATCCCTACATCACAAAATGGGTTGCCAACTGGCTCACAGACAGAACCCACACTGTAAAAGTTGCAGACTCCAAATCTGACTTCAAACCAGTGACAAGTGGAGTACCACAGGGTTCAGTCCTGGGATGTCTCCTGTTTGGTATCTACTTCTCTGAAGTACAGGCTAACATAGAAGGTCTCTGGCTAATGAAGTTCACAGATGACTGCAAATTAGGAGCCATAGTCGAGTCCCCAAATGATGTGGACATCCTACAGAAGGGCCTCACTGAGACAGATGCCTGGTGTCAGAGGCATGGTCTCAAGTTCAATGCCAAAAAGTGCATCGACATCCCCTTTGGTAAAAACTCTGTACCCATGAACTACCACATAAATGGCAGTCTACTTAATGCCGAATGTGTGATAAGAGACCTTGGGACCCTGGTGGACAGTAGTCTCTCCTTTGATAATCACATTGCCACAGTAGTCAGGAAATCCTTCTATGTGGCACACCTCATCATAAAAGGGTTCTCATCCAGGAAGAAAGAGGTCATTGTTCCCCTCTACTCGGAACTCATTAGACCCATTATAGAGTACAACACCTCTTTTGGAATGTACCTCACAAGACATCTGCAGCAGCTTGAAAGGCCACAGAAGTACCTCACAAAGAGGATTACTGGCCTCAAACAGATGCCCTACACTGACCATCTTAAAAACCTCCAGCTTTACTCTGTAGCATATTGCTGCTCTGAGGAGATCTCTGCCTAACATATAAAGCTATGTTAAACCCAGAGCTGTTGGACATGCTACACCTTAAAAAATCCCAATCCCTCCAAGCTACACACTCTTGGGACCTAAACCTTGTCACCACAATAAACAGGACATGCTGTAGGGATAGATTCCCGTCCCAATGACTTCCTATAATCTGAAACAAGCTACCCATCTATGTCAAGCAAAGTTCCTCATTAGCACTCTTCAAGAAAAATCTTGATGAGTGGATGGGAAATAGGAAATACACCCCAGGGATCACTTCTGTGGCTCTGCTCAATAGGGACACAGGAAATTAACTTTCTTGGGTGGCAGAAACCAGGGAACCTTGCTGGCTAGGCTTACTTAGGCCCTTGGGCCGACGATAGACTAGTACCTACCTATGAACCTAACATTTGAATGGAATCATGCTCAGCACTGCCTCATGCCACATTAACATAAGTGAAATATTACAAAATAAAAGCTTGTAAATTTCAAAATATTATTATCAGGACCTGCACAGTTTAATAATTTTGTCTGCCTCAGTAAACTGTTCATCCAAATGTCTGCCAGCATATCGTTATTCCATTTGGCCATGTCTTTCCTGAGCTGATATTTCTGTGACTGAATGTAAATTGTAGTCTCAGCATGTAATGAGTCATATGAACTGCCACCAAGAGACACTGATAAAATGAAGACACTTTTTACATGACAGTATTGTGAAATTTAGGCAAGCCGTATGTCAAATATCTGATCTAGGTAGCATGGTAATTGGCTGAACCCACATCAACATAATGAATACAACAGTATCAAATACTTATAATGTTCAGTCATCACACCTGTGACACATGAGAATCTACTATATGTTGTTCAAACTGTATTGTATGTGTACAAATGTACAATTATTAGCAATCAGTAGCCTGCAAAATGCAACCAACCTGATGATGCTTGCTGATTATGAAATTTTGCAAAGAAATGCCTATCTGCACAAGTATTCACAAATACAGGATACAAGTATGCTGTAATAAAAACACCAAAGGTGTTGTAGGCTGATGCAATACTAATGTTGAACTGAAGGGCATACCACACAGTCTGCAAACAACAGCATGGACACAGACACAGCAGACACCCATTCAGTCTGTGAGTAGGCAGGCTATATATAACAGATTGATTATTGGGAAATAAATCCACTAATACAAGTGTATCAACTCATGCATTAATAGCAACAATCAAAGCACTACAAACTTGTTGGTAAAACATCCACCTCAAAACATATGTGAAAGTTACACAAAAACCTATCATTTAGGTTGTGGCCTACATTTCAAACACTATCTTCAGAAAACATGGCCTGATGCTAGATGATATAACCACATATTTGGATTTGAAACAGACTGTTAAGCACAGGTATAGTGTGATTATTGCACCTACCTTACTGATGCCTGATGGGTATTCAGACATTCTAAACAATATATATGGCAATGTAAAAAAATACAGGCCTGTAACAACATACCTCACACCCAATGTCGCTGCTCAAGCCTGTGTATCTGCTCAATACACAGGGATCGATTCTGGCTACTGTCTTCCTCATCTGAAAAAAGAAAAAAAGTAACTATGAATTATGTAGTCTTCAAACAACAGGATAAATTGCTCATATCAGGTTATAGAAAATTTGCTTTTGAAGAGCTTCAAATAATTAAGTTAAACATTTTGAAGTGTTACACATGGGCTTTAACATTTTTGAACACAGATCGGGGGACGTGAGATTCAAACCTGCAGCTTTAACATATATCCACACTCTAACCTGACTAGCTAATATATCTTGACTAACAGTGGATTTGTGACTGTAGTGAAAAGGCATGAGGGGATGACATCACCTGAATGGGGATGGGCTACTAATATGGATCAAGGCCTAGAATTTCAAAAAAGGAACACTTGCTGGGCATGTAGGTAAATATTTTGCAAGAATGATTACATGTCAGTACTGTAGTCACAACCATTAACAGCAATGGAAAACGTTCATTCCTCAGACAGTGAGACAGTGCGACTGTGTCATATATTGCAGAGCTTCTTATAACACACATAAAAGGTGCTATACATCAGGGACACAGTAAGGTTTGTGGGAGTACTACATTTAAAGATATTCCTTGACAAAGAGCACATCACAAAGCAAATATATACATCAATGTATCTCCCTGCTCTGCATTTCCGATGTAACTCTGACCATCTAACTCCCTGACAAGATAAGGATGAGGTGGTCGCTGAAGTGAATTTAATACTGAGTAATAAAACAACACTTGACATTACTTCTGAAAATAATACCGTATTGCACAACACTTTGCCCGACATACAACAGTCTGTACTAAGCTTTAATAAACCTGCACTGAAAGAGCGGATGTCACAGACAGTTACAGATTATGACCATATTTGTAGGAATTTGATGAATAAACAAGTTTTTTGTAATCATGCACAAAATAAAAATTATTCTTGACAAGCAGGTGTGTGGAGAAGATTTGAATATGTGTGAAATAAACCAGAATGACAATTTAATGATTTGTTTCCCCTATGTGGAGTTGAACTGACAGTATGCCAAACAGTTTCTTCGCCGAGTGAGATAACAGAGAGCACGTTTCTTGTTAACAAACAGGTACTAGTCGTATTAAGTCGTACTCCTGTGGATAACAGATAAATACAGAAACTTCCAAAATGTATTGCCTATTATAATCTAAAGAAATAACAGCGACCAACACATAAATTAAAGCATATGTCTAAGCAGATGGGACTGTAGTAAGAACGTTCACTTTATTTATTAAGGTATTTATTACTTGCCAGACATATGCAGGTAAAGTAGGCAATACTGTTGTACTATAAGAGATAGCTACAAAATGTGTGGTCATCAGCAGCTTAAACACTATAGGTGTCAGTGATACACAAGTACAGCAGATGTATGAAATAATGTTGTTACATGTTGGAAAACAAATGTACATCTACAAAGTTCTGAATTATGTGTATTATAAACATTACTAAACAAATTAACAACACAGGAAGTGAACACATACTAATATGGAGAGCAGTCAGTATGTCTTCTCAGTTATCCAGAACAGCTACTTAATGGTTCTAAAAGCCATCTATCTTATGTATCTGGGATATCTCAATTCTACAGGAATGCTCAGCTACACGTAGGATATTGACACTTACTGTAGGGATCCACGGGCTGTCTCCATACCACATCAACCCTCCAATAGAGTTCCTCTGTGTCACTCTGATGCAGCTCATCATAGTGATGGTAAATCTCTGTACATCATGGGTGCTCCCTTGCAATCTATTTTTAGATGTCAATCATCATAAAGTTCCTTGGCCTGGCTGTAGGAGGACCACTTCAGTGGCACTGAAGCCCAGGGAAAGGGCCAGTGTGGAGCCTCCACAGGTGCAGATCTTGGTGGTAGTAGCAGATATTCAAATGAGAGCTTTGAAGGCTGAAGTGGAGTAGGGTTCTATGTGAACAGTAGCTGAATATGGGTCAGTTGGTCCTGAGAGATACGCAAGTACTGTTCCAAAGGGACAGATAATGGCCTCTGTCACCCTCAGCTGATCAAAAGGGAGTCAGGTTCAGATCCACGAATCCAGAGAGGTGGAGGCAGGCATCTTGCAGCATCCAGTGCAGTGACATAAACGATCCCAGAGAAGCTAGTGAGGGCCCCTGGGAGAGTTCTCATGCCTTTGTAAAGGGCAGGGTGCCCTGGAATGGGTTTGCTCTGGGAGAGGTGCCTGAGCCCTGGAAAGTGTTGTGGTTCTGGTGGCATCAGGTGAGCTCTCGACTGCCCTTGAAAAATCCAGGGGGGAGCCTGTAAGTCTTGCTTACCTGCAGCTGGCCTCCAAGGTGAACAGCCTCTGGCATGTTAGAACATTGTGGGTAAGAGAAGTCAGCAAGCCAGATCCATAACTTCAGGATAAGGATTGGCTCTAAGGGCTGGGTCGGTTGGGCTTGGCCATGAAGCAGGGCTGGGTGCGCACCACAGCTGGATGAGGGGTTGCCCTCTCACCCCCCTGGAGGGCCAGGGGGGCAATGGCAACTACTCAGAATGCATGCCGGGCCCTTCCTGTGGGTCATCTCTGCTGTGGGAGGCTCTAGTACTGCCTGGCATCCCACATCATTCTGCAGGTAGCAGCTGACTTACAACTAGGGGAATCTGATTGTTTAATTAAAACAAAGTATCGCTAAGGCTTGAGATGGGTTTTGACACAATCTAATTTCTGCCCAGTGCTCTGAATGTCAAAATGAAGAAATTCAATGAAGAGTGGGTAAACAGCGGAAGGAACTAAGACTCCCTTAAGGTAGCCTAATGCCTCATCATCTAATTAGTGATGCACATGAATAGATGAATGAGAGTCCCTGTGTCCCTACCTACTACCCAGAGAAACCACAGCCAAGGGAATGGGCTTGGCAGAATCAGCGGGGAAAGAAGACCCTGTTGAACTTGACTCTAGTCTGGCATTCCACTCCTGCACAGACAGTCAGAATCTGTGTGGTCTCCTCCTCAGTCCAAATAGGTGCCCAGAGATGTTGTAACCTCCTAGAAATACCCATCTTGATACTCCAATAGAAAATGTATTTGAAAGGGAAAAATTGAAAAATGCTCACTGAGATTCCCACATAGTTTGCAGGTAGCAATGGCCTGATATGTAAATGTATCAGAATTACCTTTTACAAATACTTACTTGGTACTTGCGCAGTGCACCTGCCCATTACACTGAGCTATTGCTTAATGTCCTGAATTTTGAGAACTTACATGGAAGTCTGAAAAGGGGATACCACAACCTGGAATTTTAATGAACCTTATTAATTATGTATGGTGCAAATGGTAGCTAAAGATGGGTGTACATTAGGTGCTCTCACTTTCAGTAATGTCTGAGTCATACATGGATGATAAGGTAAATTGCCACCTGGCTAGCTTTTCTGTTTTGGGGAATATTACCTCTGTTAACATTACTCATTCTGAAATGCACCTGTTTATAGTTATTTTTATTGAAATTTTCTGCTTTAAGACAAGTACTTATAACTTAATTGAGTTCTGTCTGAATTACCTTTATGCATGCAAGTATTGTCATCTGCATTAAGGAAATGCATTAATTTCCTATATGCTGTGGTACAGATAGATTTACATAGCCAAATGCAAGAGTACATAAAGATTTTATTTTATTTAACATTTATATGCCAGGGAACTCTGACTTGGAACAAAGCCAATTTTCAGCAGAGGCCTGGGGAAAAACACTCCAGATGCATTTCTTTGTAATATAGGAGAAAACCAGAGCACCCAGAGGAAACCCACATGGATGCAGGGAGGACATGCAGACTCCGCATATAAGGCACCCCAGCTGAGAATCAAACTGGATAACCTCTTGCTGTGAGGCAACAATACAAGCAGTGCACATACTCATATATGTATTTATGGATCAGCCATATGTCTTAATGGTACTTCCATACACACAGTGGTGTACATATGAAAATGTATGGATTCTGACAGTATCCATATGTACTATGTTCTTTTGCTGTTCTGGATATTTCTTCATTGATGGTTCTCAACACAAGTCTTATATTTACTGTCTCAATATAAAAAGGATCCATACTGTCAGTGGCCTGCTTACAGATAATACGGTTTTCTGACACTTTTTGTAAGTTGGTCAAATGACAACCTGTGCAGCATTTGAATGTGAAATACATGTATACTCGTGGTGTGATGCTGTTGCATTTAGACTTCCATTCAACCCATATGAACTTTAAGGAGTTTAAATCTCACAGATAGCCTCTACAGATATCACAAGTTATGCTGACTTTACAACTGTTATGTATGCAGCCATTGGTATTACTTTTTATGTCACATTAGTATTTGTCACAGTCAATGTTTCATAGACTTTACCATGGCACAGGAATGTATGCTGCTTATGTTGACATACACTGCCCACATCATCATCTGCATAACTAGTCCCCCACAGGAATATGATCATGTGTATATCACTGTCTTTCAGATGGCAAACAGACTTAGGGGTGTAAATTTCTCCCCACAGGAAAATAACATCATGCTAGATGCTCTGTGATAACATGGACAGAGACTCCTTGGATGTGCAGGGAATACAGTATGGAGGAATGAAGTGTGGGCCAACATCACCAACATGATTAATGCAGTTGGAGGTCACAACAGATCCCATGAGGCCTTTCGATGTTGTTCTGACATGATCCTCTGTGCAGCCAAAATGTTAAGATGGTAGGTATGAGAGAATGAGGGATGCCACCAGTGATGGATCACCATTGATCTCCCAACAACGTCACAGTATTTTTTGCCTCCTTGCATATGGCAAGTGAGGAGCGACACATCCTCGGGGTGGTATAGAAGCAGGAGTTCCAAGCCGAACATACATATCTTAGTTGTATGACATAGATGACTATAGAGTAAATCATTGCATAATGCTGTTGCATGCATATTTATGTATTGTCATTTTTGATTTACAGCAGTGGAATTTAACTGCACACACAGATTCAAACAGTGTGATGGTGATGAATGTAAGTGTCATGACATGTACTCATATCACTGCAGTTTAGACAGAACAATGCAACCAACATGTGTAATGCTGTCTGCATTAATATTCACAGGTCCACCTCCTGTTGGACAACACCAAGGAAGGGCAAGTGATTTTCTCCATACAGCCTCTTGTCATGTCACTATTGTTTACTGTCATGTTGATATTTGTATAACATTGTACAGTACAGTTACATCTAGTGGGGGTCCAAGCCATGCAGGTGCGAGTACAGACAGATCAGGTATATTACCACAACCGGTTCATATTTTACAGCAATGTGTAGCAGACATGTGATACAAGACATTAATGTCAATGTTTTTCAACACAGGGACATCTGGCCAACAGGTGAAAGTCCAGCATGTAATTATCTGCAGCCCCTGTTACTGTGTCACACATGTCATGCTAGCTGTCAATATTCTGTTACCTGCATATGTAACTGTGTTGTCTTTCTCTTTACTTTCTCACTGCAGGATCCATAGTACAACACACAGACTCACAATAGCAGGAGTCTGTCAGTGGTATGCTATTACCTTTCATACGTGTTATTGCTGTTACTCCTGTCGTTGTCCTCTATTAATACTGTATCTTTCTACCTATTCATAGGACAGACTGCCTTATCATTCGGTGCACAAACAAGTGGTATATCTATGCAAAATCTACTACATGTTTTCACACTGTTTGAATAGTTCATGCTGGCAATGATGTGATTAATAATGTTGACATTTTTCCCTTCTAAGCTGAAGTGCATCCCTCTTCTATCACACCATCATCCCAGGAGGACTTGTCAGGTGTCTGTTATTTTTGTATCCATCACATAAATCACTTATGTTGGCTGTATAACGTAATTGTCAACTTCCTGTTATGTAGATTACAGGAACCATACACAAAAAACTAATGGTAATTCAGTATTATCTATAACACTGCAGAGAGATATATGTGTCATATATGTTTAATGAGGGTACTAATAGCAGTGTGGAGAAAAAGGAGTATCCCATATGACTGGAGAATAAGCATACCAGTGCTAGTGTACAAGAACAAAGAGGACATCCACAACTGTGGGCAGTACAGAGGCACCAAACTCCTATCACATTGCATGAAAGTTATGGAGAAGGTGATTGATAAATGGATACGTAGAATAGCAGAATGTAAGTTGGGAGATGAGCAGTTCAGATTCAGATCAGGATGCAGTACAATTGACCTGATGTTTTAGTGAGACAGATACTTGAGAAGAAGCTAGAGATGAGGGGAGAGTCCAACTGGGCATTCCTAGGCTTGGAGAAAGCATATGACAAGGTCCCAAGAAAGTTGATCTGGGCAGCACTGCTGTGGTTTGAAGTCCCAGAAACATTGTTAGAATTAGTGCAGGCTATGTGCAAGGACCCAATGACTCAAGTATGAACAGTGTTCACCCTCAAAGAGGGGTTCCCAGTGGGAGTGGTTGCACACCAGGGTTCAGCTCTGCGTCCACTGCTGTTCATACTGGTGATGGACTACATTAGCAAACAGATTGGAGGGGACAGACCAACAAAGTTGCTGTATGCAGATGATGTGGCATTACAGGCAGACTATGTGCTAGAACTTCAGCAAAGGATAGGATAATGGAATGCAGAACTGAAGGCATATAGGATGAAACTAAACACATATAAGGTGGTTGTAATGGCAGCAAACTGAGGAAATCAGAAGAAGCTGAGAATAGAGATAGAAGGGAAGATAGTGGAACAGGTAAACAGCTTCAAGTATCTGGGAGGGTTGGTTGAGAAGAAGGGAAGTCTGAATGAAGAGGTCAAAGCTAGAATCAGAGGGGCTGCAGCCAACTGGCATAGAGTGCCAGGTGTAGTCTATGACAGAAGAATGCCAAAGAAACTGAAAAGTAAAGTGTACAAGACAGCGGTGACCAGTACTGCTGTATGGTACAGAAACCAAGCAGTAAAGGCAGAACAGTTGAAGAAGTTAGAGGTGATGGAAATGAAGTGCCTGAGAAGGGTGGTAGGATGCACACTGTCTGACAGATGAAGAAATGAGGACATAAGAGCTGAAGTCAAAGTAGCTCCAATTGCAGAAAAGATCAAAGAGAACAGATTATGGTGGTTTGGGCATATGTGCAGAAAAGCAGGAGACAATCTGGTGAGGAAGATTTTGGACAGACAGGAAGAAGGTAAGAGGAAGTGAGGACATCCAGCAAAGAGGTGGATGGATTGTGTGAAAGAAGATCTGTGACAGTCAGGCATGAGTGTTGAAGAAGGCTAGAGTGTGGCACTGAATCAAGAGAGTTGGTGACAGTTAACACAATACCACAACCCCATGTAGAAAAAAATGTGAAAAAGGGGGCTGATGATGATAATGATGATGATGACATCCATGCACTTGCCTGTGCTACAGATTGGCACCAGCTGGCTGTGTTGTATGAAGGACAGGAGTGCAGACATGGTGACGAGATACCATCACTGGCCACTAAGAATGAAAGTATGTGATCTGTGGTATGGTCAGTAGAATCCCTGGCCTCTACAGTACTACAGCAGTGCAGTAGTGCAAGCAGGGTTCTGCATACTCTAACTGTGCTTAGCCAAATTGTCACATGAGAGAGGCAGGCACCCTGTCAGCAGAACTAATCTTGCCCAATATGCATCTGTGTCTATACTCCAACTTTCAGACACTTCTGCTGCAGGGCCATCTCCTACAGGCCTGGCAGTCCCAATCAGGCAATCAAGTCATACTCATGTTCCTTCACCTCCACATGGTGGTGTCACCCCCTCCATCTCCTCTGTGGAGCAACCTTGACCAAGTGTTTCCATATGTGGTGGGGAAGATCAAGCCATGGTGTGAGCCCTCAGTGTGGGTGCCCTAGACTACATTAGAGGAATACAGTTGATCCACTCTGTCCTGTACTGTTATTCTCACTCCATGACAATGATAATTGCTGTGCAGGACACTTACAATGTCATCTGTCTGTGTTTGTTGACATGTCTGAATGCCACATGAGTCCTCTTAGATCTTCTAACCATAGCTGACTCCATTTATTACATTACTTTATCCATACTGAACATTGATATATTTTTCTTGTGATATTAACAGTTCTGCATTATGTCCTGCTTTGTTTACCTGTTTGCACTTTATTATAGTGGAAAAATAAAAAATGTTTTCCACTAATGTGTGTCCCTTATTGTTTGCTATACTGATACAGCAATCTGAGTCTGCATGCATACCTGTGTCATTTGTGCCCTGAGATGATGATCTCTGTTATGCCAGGTTTGTATATGTTCATAATGACACATGTTGCGATTATGGTGTTATGTCTGATCCTCAGTGTATACACCTAGTGGGTAATTGTCATTAGATGCAATCCATGCTGCTGTGTTGGGGCAACACCTGAACATCAATCTTAATCTGTGTACTCATGTACTTGCAGCTTGTCATGACTCAGAAATGTGGGTCAGATGCTGCCATGTTGCTTGGGCCTGTACTTGTGGTCATATCATGTGTTGCCTATGTTTGTGTACTTTACCCCTATATCCTCCTGCTCCTCCTCTGATACCTGTGGGATTTCATGTTAAAGCATCTGGGGTTCTTAGGGTTCATCCAAACCTGTAGCTGGCAGACTGCCATGTGCTTTAATCAGCATGTTGTGCAGCATGGCACACACCATTATCATCTGTGTTGTCTTCTCAGGTTTAAATTGCACCTGACCTGTAACTTTCCACCACAATGCTGAAAATACAGAAGCAATAGAAAAGGACAACCAAATTCTTTCCCTAGGAAAAAATTTGGTTTTCTGTTGCTTCGATATTTTCAGCTTTTGCTGAATACGGGTCGATATTAGAACATTCGAAGTTTCGAAACTTCGATGTTTTAATATAGACCCATATATATATATATATATATATATATATATATATATATATATATATATATATATATATAGTGTGTGTGTTTTTAACTGGAAACATCAATAGAAGTAATTCTTCTCTTAATATATTTTAAAATTATGAATATCAAATTTGCTTGACTGAGTAAGCGAAGAATTAAATGATTCATTTTAGGAATAAATCCTTACTATAAATGAAGGCTTGACTACTATCATCAGTAATATATAGAAGGAATACTTATTTAGTAAATTACATGAGTTAACATTTTTAACACCATAAATGATTCCAGCAAGATATAATATTGTAAATCCACAGTTAACTCTTTATTAAATACTTGCTCTTATCGTTTAAAAAATGTTGTTAGATTGAATGAATAAGACACATAAGCTAAAGTGGAACCTGTGTGTTGAGAGACAGCCTTACAAGACTATCTGCAAATATATAGAGCTGAGTATATTTTTCTGTATTATTCTGTATTATAGAGCTAAATTGTTGCTTAGATATTTGTTGTCTTACTGTTCTGCAAATATACAGAGATCAGTATATATTTTTTTGGTTTTATAATTTGCACTCTGATTCCTCACATCTCTGTTGAAACTGGTTTCCCCACCCCCTCTCCCTGTTCTTGGTTGTAGTTTAAATTGGTGGCTTTTGCAGTGACCGTCCCACTGTAGATTTGATCTAGGACACTCCCGCAGACCCATCTCATTGCCGTATTCTACCTAATAAACCCTTTCTGCACTTGTTTTTAGTCCTTTTTAATTGAATTACATTTTTTCAAACTGTGTGTGGACTAATATTGCTACATACTCAAGTGTGCCAGCTTGCACTGCATGTGAATTGTTTTTACTACTGTTTTTGCTACTTTTCTGAAAAAAAAAATGTATCTGCTTTTACTGTATTTGTGTTTCTTCCTACTTTATTTTGCTTTTGCATCATCTTAAAAGTACTCAGTTGTATTTATTACTGCTTGGTGTATCTCATTCTAAGCCTTTTAGTTTAAGCACTTGGGCTTCAGACCAGTTGTTTTACATTAAGAAGGTTTGTGGTCTGCACTGTGGTGGCAGAACAGGTAGTTTACATCCTTCTAAGTTGGAAAATGCTGATGGAGGGCTCAGTGTCTGTTATTCTAAAAGTGTATTAGTTCTGTTTTAAGCACTTGGGATTCAGGCCAGTTATTTTACATTAAGAAGGTTCGTGGTCTGCACTCTTGTGGGAGGAGAGGCTGGACTCTGCCCTTCTGAGCTGGGAATTTCTGGTTAAAGGCTTATAGTGCCTGCATATTTGAACTGTTTCTTACTGAAATTGGTACACCTTGTTTGCTGTAGCATAGACTAGATCCAGGCCTGCTGAATCTAGCTTTGTTTGTATGCTTGTTGTTTGTTTGCTTGTTATTTCCCTGAAACGCTAATTCCACCTAAAACGCAGCTTCTCAGCACTTCTGTGGATCCCTAGTGATATCTGCATTGCTTACTGTACTTATTTCCTTGTTTCACTTGAAAGAAAGTTACTGTTTGTTGTTTTTGCATTTAAGTTACCTGTAACACATTGTATTTAAGTTACCTAGCACTTGCTCACTAAAGCAATTATATAAGTCAGCACTAAAAAATTAAAAGCACTACACCCTCACAAACTCCCCTTGAGTGCCTTGTTCCCCATTAGCCCTTTTTTTTCAATTATAAAGGAATTCCCAATACTATTCTAGCATGTCCAAAGGTCAGTTGTCAATCTCCTCTCCGGTCCAGCTGGTGAATCTGGGAATCTTGAGGCAATGTTACAACTGCCTCATGTACACAGACAACCCTCTCCTCCTCCCAACAAATTCCAGCACATGTGAGAGATGCAACCATATAACCATACTGGAGGCTAAGCTCTCTCAACTCAGTACTGGCGAAACCAGTCAGGAGGAGAAGGAAACCACACTCACTACAATTCCAGTCTCACATAGACCTACCACAACAGCAAACCAAACACATAAACACATACTCGCAGGCTCTAAATAAAAATCTGCCTAAGCAGCAGAGACCTCCAAAGCAGACATCCAAGCAACCGCTACCCCAAAACAAAACACGTGCAACACATAGCTCACAAAGCCAGTGTGCCGAACAGTCACAGCCCTTAAGGCTAAACAGCACACCTGATACACTTGTAATAGGTGACGCTATCGTCAGGCACACTGACATCCCGCTCACCAGGCTGAAGAAGGAGAAGGTCACGGTGAGCTGCCTGTTGGGTGCTAGGATCCGCCATATAACACAAGCACTCAGGTCACTCCACAGCAAGTACAAATATGACTCAGTCATTGTCCATGCTGGTGTGAATGACCTGAGACGTACCTCCCTGGACTACATGAAAAGAGACATAGAGGAGTTCTCTGAGCATGTAGCCCAGGCCAGTATGACCCTGACCTTAAGTAGCATCTTACCCTCACCAAGAATGATGCCACAATATGAAGACAAGATGATCAATTTCAGCAATTGGCTTAAGTATTGGTGTCATTCATAGGGGATCCAATGCCTGCAGCCTGGGATGACATGCTCAACAAGCCACGATGCTTCGCTAGGGACGGCTTGCACCTGTCACCCCTGGGCTTTCAGATATTGGCAAAGGCTCTTGCTACCCCCATAGTGACTTTTTTAGGCAAGGCTCAAAAGACAAACCCACCTCCATAGGTATCACAAGGGATAAGAAACTAAGAGTAATGCTACTCAACGCCAGAAGTCTAAACCTCAAGATGCATGCACTCAAAACTCTCCTTAGCATGGAGAACATCGATATCTGTGCAGTAACAGAAACCTGGTTCAAGGCTCCCGAGAGCACCCCAGCACTACCAGGTTATACCTCATACCATGCTTTTCAGCCCCAAAACTTGGACCAAACCACAAAAGGAGGGGGGGGTATCAATATTCGTCAAAGATACCCACACCTCCAGGTTGGTGGCACAGCACGAAGCATCAGAGACTATCCATGTGCAACTAACAGTGGGTAAAACTGCCTTTCAGTTTATAGCCTACTACAGACCACCCTCCCAAACCCAGGAACCCCACTCGGCCTTCCTGAGAACACTGGAAAATATGAAGGTCTCTCCAAACACCATTATATTGGGCGACTTCAACTATCCAAACATAGACTGGGAGCATTACTCTAGCTCCAACACCCTGGCCCAAAGGTTCCTAGAATTTATAAACTCAAATGCTATGGAACAACTCGTTACCACTCCCACAAGAGGGGAAAACATACTGGACCTGATCATCACCAACATGGGGACTCTATGCTCCAGACCAGAAGTGTATCCCTCATTGGTAAGATCAGACCATAAACTAATCTCACTGGATATTCACATCCCGACTCCACCCCCTGCCCTGAAAACCACAGTGAAAAACTTCTCTAATGCAAATTTCACACTCCTCAAAACCGAGGTGGAATCCTTCAAAGCCCCTGGGCCTGTGGAAAATACGGCCCAGACCGCAGAATCCTTTATAAGCGCATTCTATGAACACCTTCAGGAATGCATGGATCATGCAATCCCAAATAAAACCAAGTCCCAATCCTCCAAAGGCAGACGTCCTGTCTGGTGGACCCCAGCCATAAACAAACTATACAATAGAAGGAGGAAGCTACTACATGATAGAGCAAAATCCCAAAAAGGGAAGGCATCTCTGATCAGTATTAGCAAAAAACTACGGGAACTCATAAAATCGTCTAAGGCCAGCTTCGAGAGGAAAATTGCACAGGACGTTAAGGATAATCACAAGGCTTTCTTTAGTTATGTTAGGAACCCTGGGTGGGAATTCCCAGATATGCTCAGAATTAGTCCAAAATGACAAAAAATACACCGAACCCACAGACATTGCCAACATCCTAGCTGACAGGTTCAGCGGAAACTTCTCCCCCCACTCCCCACCAAAAGGGCAAATATCTATCCCAGCAGAGTGCTGTCCCCCTGACATCTCAAATGCTCAGGTAAGAGCTGCCCTCTCCAAAGCAAAAAACACAGCATCAGTGGGACCAAACGGTGTCCCGGGCTGCATCCTACATGAACTCCAAGAAGAGCTAAACCCAAACATAAAACTACTGCTGAATCTCAGCCTTACTACAGGATATGTACCCAAAGAGTGGCGTACAGCAACAGTGGTCCCTCTCCACAAAGGTAGTGTCTCTACGGATCCTGGAAACTATCGCCCCATAAGCCTGACTAGCTTGGTCTGCAAAGCTATGGAAAGGATCATCATGGACCTCATAAATAAATATATTGGGGACCTACAGACACTGGATCCTACCCAGTTTGGCTTTGTTAAGGGCTGATCCTGCCTCTTAAACCTGGTTGATTTCTTTGAAACAGTCACCAAGGCCATTGACGAGGGGAAGGTAGTCCACACAGCCTACCTGGACCTCGCAAAAGCCTTCGATACAATACCCCACTCAGGCATTATAGATAAGCTCACCAGCTTAAATATAAACCCCTATGTTACTAGATGGGTTGCAAACTGGCTCAAGGACAGAACCCACATGGTTAGAATTGCTAGAGCCATGTCAGACTCCAAACCAGTTACAAGTGGCGTCCCACAAGGCTCAGTCCTGGGACCTCTCTTGTTCGATATATATTTCTCTGAGGTACAGGCCAACACAGAAGGACTGTGGCTGACCAAGTTTGCAGATGACTGCAAACTGGGCGCCATAATCGACACTCCAGCTGACACAAGCATCCTCCAAAAGGGCCTCATAGAAACAGACAACTGGTGCCAGAGCCATGGCCTCAAGCTAAACGCCAAAAAGTGTATAGTCATCCCCTTTGGCAAAAACAAAGTGCCCACAAATTACCACATAGGTGGTAATCCATTAAGTACAGAAGAAGTAATTAGGGACATGGGGACCCAAGTTGATAGCAATCTCGCATTTGACAACCACGTGGCCAAAGTGGTTAGAAAAACATTTTATATAGCCCACCTAATCATGAAGGGATTCACATCTAGATCAGGGTAGGTCATCGTGCCTCTTTACTCATCCCTCATTAGGCCCATAATTGAGTACAATGCCCCTTTTGGGATGTACCTTACCAGACACCTGCAGCAACTGGAAAGACCCCAAAAGTACCTCACCAAGAGGATCAAAGGGCTCAAATAGATTCCATATGCTGCCCGGTTAAAGAAACTCCAGCTCTACTCAGTGGCATACCGCGTGTTCAGAGGCGATCTGTGCCTGACGTATAAAGCCATGTCCAACCCGGAATTAATGGACATGCTGCACCTCAGAAAATCCAGGTTAGGCAGAGTCCCTCATTGACTCTCTTCAAGAGGAATCTTGATGAGTGGATTGGAGATCGTAGGTTTACCCCGGGTATCACTTCTGTGTCACTGTTAGACAGAGGCACAGTATACTAACCTCGAAAAAGGGCATAGCAAAATTAATTTTAAAATGGGTGGCGAAAGCCAAACACACTCTGGCTAGGCTTATAAATGTCCTAGGGCAGATAGCCTAGTATGAACCTATGAACCTATGAACATCTTTTGAATATTCTCAAATCCTTCCTCATGTAAGCAGGTCTCCAAAGTTATGCTGATAAAATTTAAATGACTAATTTTATTTCTTTGCAGAATAATATAGTCAGTGTTGTATATGACTTAGATTATTTGTACATACTATTAATGTGTTTAACATGATTAATAGAAATTTAACTGTCTTCTTAAGTTATGTAAGGAAAATTATTGAATTTATAGTCTAAGATTATATTGTGGTATTTTCAGTCTCATCTGTTTTTAATTATTGCTATTGTTCAAGAATGTTTTCTACTAATAAGATCAGTATAAGAATGTATAGTGTATACTAACATGTTTTTGCAATAGCTGAAGTTTAGTTTGATGAGTATTTAATTGAAAAAAATTAGACTGAAGGTTATAATGACTTGTTTACCTAAATAACTAAGCAAATGGGGAATGTTAGCATCAGTGAGTAAGTAACTGTATATAGTTTAGCATTATGATTAGATTTAATTTTAAGTTATTTAGAGCATAGATTTTCTTTCTATAGAATGGAAGATTGGAATTTATTTGCTAAGTTAAGTAATGCACAGCATTTCTTAAACGCACACACACACACACACACACACACACACACACACACATACACACAGATATATATATATATATATATATATATATATATATATATATATATATGTGTGTGTGTGTGTGTGTGTGTGTGTATATTACTTAAAATGTATAAATGTAAAAATATATCTCTTAATATTAATGGTCTTAATAGCAGCAATGAAATATAACCTCTGGTGAGATGTTTGAGGTTAAACAAAGGATATTTTTTTTCTTCAGGAAACTCATTAGATTGAAAAGGATATTAAAGTATTAAATAGCATGGCTTACCAACAACACTAAGAAACTTATTCTTATTAGAAACAAAGCATGGACAAAATGGTGAAGCCTTAAACAAAAAAACCCCTGATTACACATTACCATTAGCTCAGAAATCAATCTAATAATTTCTGACATAAAACACATCTAAAACTTCAACTTCCATTCAAAACCCATCAAAACAATGCAAAACAATGGTCATCAATACACACAACAGACTACTTTCCCCAGGAACCCCCATCCTTCCCCTCCTTCCTTCTCCTGAAACGCTCTCAGACTGCTACAATCTTTTTAACTCTTTTCCAATCCCTAGCCAAAAATGAACACCAACAAAAACACCATTCCACCAATATTCCATATAACCCTACACATCTTCTCTCCTCCTCCTACTACTTCCTCTACACCTACATCTAAAACCTTCATCTACAAACCTTTTCTCTATTCTTTGCTTCTCTCTCTCCTCTCCTTCTCTCTCTTCTCCAAGCTGCCAAAGAAATTCCTATCTCTATTTCCTATACTTATAAACTATCAGAGACATCCCCTGAACTATCAAATCATCTGAATCTATAAAGGAGGTATCCCTGATCACTCCAAAGTCTCTTGACCTCTTCTTCTCTCCTCCCCTTCAGTCCTTCTGCTCTCCCTTGCAAAAAAAATGTAAAATGTATTCATCAGCAATAAAATCTCTCTCTAAAACTCTCTTCACAATACCTCTGCAACCTGTCAGTACCTGGACAGTACCACAACTGCCTACTTTCCTTTGTAGACACTATCAACAAAAACAACTAACAAAAAATCTAAACAACAATACACACTTTTTTTCTTTTCATTGATCTCTCTCTCTTCAAGCTACTCTCTCAACCACTCTCTCTCCTACTCTGCATGTGAAAAAAATTCTGTGACAAAGTCGCCATTAATTAGGTGACACACTTCATTAATGACAATATGTATTAATTTACCATTTCACATCACACCCATCACATGGGATTCACTCTCCTCCCATTCTCCTCTCCATTTCCATTCCTTTTCTCCATCTCCTGTTCTCAGCATTCCACAAGCACTAAGCAACCAGCATGCACACAACACTGCTCTCTACTGCAGATGATTCTGCCAATATGTGATGACCACCCTCTCATCTGCTGCCCTTTAACCCACTCGGCGTTTTTTCTCGATCTCACTAAAAAACAAAACTTTCTCTCAAATGCAAAAACAAAACTCCTCCCCCCTTACATTTCCACCTCCTCTCTAACTTCTCCTTCTCTTTCTCCTCAGGCCATTTCATCTCTGATCCAACTCTAAAACTATTTTACTCACTCTCTGACACAACATTAATAACAACATCGCGTTAGTTAACATAAACAACATCAGGCATAAAGTTAACAATAAACATCAACCCCAACAAACAAAACCCTTCAAAACCCAGATCAACAGATCCTACCCCTCCCAAACCATCTCCAATTTCTGCCAATTCTCCTATAATCTAAAACCTAATTTATACTAACCTAAAATACCAACCTAAAAAAACTTGCTACTTGCTATAACAATATAAATAACTTTATAGCTCCCTCAACACTGTATTACCCCTTCAGTACCCATCAACCAACCACAACTTGGCTCTAAGGCTTAAAATTCCATATTATTACCTTCCCAACTATTATATACTATATACTACTGACTAACTAATACTATACCACTATACTCTTATACCTACCAACTAACAGTAGAACTTAACAAAAACTTAACTCTAGCACAAAAATGACTCAAAACAAAACTATAAAGGCACACAATAGGTTTTCTGATTTCCTTTCAGTAACACACAAAACTTAAAATTGAAACTTTTTCTTTTTGTGACATAACAATACTCAAGTACTTTTAATTTCAAAATTTTAAAACAATTTATCAAAAAAAATCATTGGCTTTTGTTCCTTACACCCTGACTAACTGTGTTTTCTCCCCTACTTTCATCCAATAGTATTCCATTAGTTCTATTCCTTTACTGTTTTTTTTAAGTATATACTTTCTGCAATTATGTGATATTTTTTTTATTATCCTATTTTAACTTTTTTTGCTTGATTTTATATCCTATCCAATTATTCCTATTTTCTTATATTGTAATTATATTAGATTTATAGTGGAGTTTATATCTTTTTTATGTTTTTTTCTTATAAATACAAACTATGAAGTATTAACTACCTCTATATTTGAAAAAAGAGAAGAGCTATATTGTGGAAAAGGTCTTCTTTTATGCCTAAAATTATTAATAAATTTAATGATTATAAAATATTTTCTATTATTAATATAGATTGTAGTAATATGTTATACACATTAGCAATTTTATTGGCTATTGGGTATTAGAAATAGCACTGTTAAAGATCAGTTGAAAATATTACAAAGTTATTGGAAGGGTGGTTTGGTTATGGCAGGAGATTTGCCCATTGTCTGATTACAATGCTTTAAATATAAATTAACTATAAATTTAATGATGGTTCCTAGAAAAGTAATCTCATTTACAGAATACCAGCATGTATGACTAAACTAAAAGATGTCAATGCATATTTAAATGAACAAATTCAAGAGTTGTTATCTTTTAATGATTATGCTATAGTGAACAAGGCAATTTATGGGATTCTTTGAAACATCATATCAAAGAAAAGAAGGGTAAATGGTGTTGTTTTAAAATGAAAGCTGTGATAGTGAAAGTGAATTACTAAAAATTCAAAAAACTGTGCAAAGCTAAATTAGCTCAACAAAAAAGGAAATTAATAATTTCAAAGAGATCAAAAAGCTAACTAAAGAGTATCACAACATCTTGATACATAAAACAGAAATAGCATTTGAAAATTTTAAATTGCATCGCTATGTTATGTCTCCAAAAATGTATTTAGATTAGCAAGTAGATATAAAGCAATATAAAGCAATTAACAAAAAAAATACAAATTGACACTTTAACGCAGTAACTCAGATTAATACTTCATATCTGTATGAAATCACAAAAATCTTTAATATCTTTAAAAATATGAAAAATAGATAAAGAGAAAAAAGATTCAATAAACAGATTTAATGAAGAGATACTTAAAAAGTAATGCCCATAAAAAATAGTAGTCATATTCCAATATTAATAACAAGATCCTATTTCAATAAATGAAATTAAAGAGACTATTAACAATGTAAAACTGTGAAAGTTCTGGATTTAGATGGAATAATATCAGAAAGATATAAGCCTTGTTCTCCTGACAACTTTTATCAATGAAGTCTTTCTTCTTACCCAATATTCTTATGTTATTCCACATTCTTGGAGATATTCTCTAACTTCTCCAATTTTAAAGCAAGGCAAAGTAAAAAAAATCTAGTCCATTCTTTTAGACCCATTTCACTTCTTAATGTAGAGTATAAAATATTTACTACAGTTCTAACAAACAGGTTAAGATATGTTCTAAATAATATTATAGATAAAGAGCAAACTTTTTATAGTCAATAGATTAACACATGACAATAACAAAAGTGTAATTACTATAATAAATTCTAACAATCATAATAAGAAAACAAATAGGATTAATTAGTATTGATATTGAGACAGCATTCAGTTCAGTAGATTGGACATGTTTGTCTACACATGTAAAAATCTTTAATTTTCCTGAAGACTTTATAACCCTAATTAAAACTCTTTATGATGATTCTAAAACATGCATTAAAATAGGTTATTTTATATCCCACTGTTTTAATATCTATAAAGCAACTAAGCATGGATGTCCTATATTGCCATTATTATTTGTTATTGTAAGTGAAACTTTTGCAAATAGTATCAGATCAAATCAATTAACTGAAGGCTTTGAAATAAATCTCAATAAATTACCAATTACCATCTATTTGCTGATGACAGTTTAATAACAATAGGTAATACAAACCTCTCTCTGTCTGAGATTAATAATTTACACTTTTTAATTGGTTTTGTTTCCAAATGCAATGAGAATAAAACATAATATTTATTAATAATTCAAACATGAATAAAATTTTAACTTATATATATATATATATATATATATATATATATATATATATATATATATATATAAAATTAGAATATATTTTTACATGCAATGATTTGAAATATTTAGGTATAGTAATAAAGGTAAATATCTGATTCTCAATAATAATAATCTTAGTAAGTTAGTAGATTAGGTAACTATATGAAAAAAAACTGGAATCAGACTATTTTCTCTTTTGAAGAAAGATTACCTTTAACCAAAATGGTTATTTTTTATGGTTTACTTCTAAACCTACATTTTCAAAATGTCATATAAGACTTTGGGAATTTGATATATTTAATTCCTTCTGACTCAGATTCTTATGCCTTAGCAGTTGTTATTAGCACAGTAATGGTTTGGATTAATCCTCTTTATTCTAATAGATAAAAAGGTATTTGTGAAGTAATAAAACTAGTGTATAAAGATTTAGACGTAATCAAATTAGAATATATTAATAATCCTTTTATATGGATAATAAGATAATTTTGTGTGATCCTTCAACTGAAATTAAATCATTATACATAAAGACAATCCTACATAGTTTAAAAATATATTTATAAAATACCTATAATTATAAAATGGAGATTTGTTTTATATCCTACTGGTTATATACCTAATGTTATTGAACGTTTAAATAACTTAGATTTAGATGTTTTAAAAGAAAATAATATTTTTGTGGTATGATCACCTAGAAAATCAGATTTTATCTTTTGATAACTTCTTATGAAAATTTATATGGATATTACAATTAATTTTTTAGAACAAGCTATTCTAGGAAAATGTATTTTTTTTTGAAAGTAGTAAATAAGGATGAGCACATATTATGTATTATATTTATTTTCTGATATCTTTCATTAAATGGGATATAAGAGATTTTATAAAGTTATTTTGAATAAAAATGTTAACTTTATTAAAAATTGGAATTTCTTAGAATCTTGCAACTTTCATATTTAAATGATGAAGAAAATAAAATATTATTCCTGAAATCAGTTAGTAATACTTCTTCCAGTTTGTATTAGAAAGCCTGTATGTGGAAAATCAGTCTTAGGAGTTGTATAACACATAGTTTAACAACTCTAATAAATAAATATGTCAGAGATGTGATAAAAAATTAAAAGAAGATTGGGTACATATCTTTTCTGACTGTGAAGATTTAAATTTATATTAGAATAACATATTTTATTTTTAAAGGTCTGTGGTCTGATAACTGTATTCTTCAAATGTATCAGCTCCAGAACCAATTGATAAAAAGCATTATTCTATGTTTTTGAATCTCTTAGATTTTGCCAGAAAAGCAACAGCAAAACAATGGAAATCAAATTCATTGCATTTGTTTAGTGAATTCTTAGATCTAGCTGCTGTTTCATGTAAAACAATGATACCTCTAAACAAGAGTAGTAGTAATAATTGCTGGAATAAATTGGACATGTTATTATCAAAGTATTAGTATATACTGTATTGAATATGTTAATTTAAGCACAAAAGAAAAACTGGATAGACTTAAAATGGCCTGCATGGACAGCTAGCCTAGTATGAACTTACAAACATATAAAAGAAAAACTCTGTAAATCATTGCATGTAAAAATCATTAATTTTTTATGTTAGTGAAAGGTCTTCCTAACTTTACAGTGAATCATATTACTTTCATATAAAGTTAATCACGGACAGCATTAAAACCGTATATTGCCAATGTTATAAAATATCAGCAAACAGAAAAGCAAATGTAAGGTTTAATGTACGTGAGGTAAGGCAGTACAGTGAGAAAAGTTGTTTCAGAAAGCCCTTTGCTTACACAAACATGTATGCTTCCCAAAGTCTGCATTACACTGACAGCAAAGAAATGAATAACTTGGTCAAATGTGATTGCATCAATAAATACACAACATTAAATAAACATTATAAAATAAATAAATAAATTGCAGTAATAATATTAAATTGAAAGGGATCATAAAGGTCATGAAAATAAATAAGCTTTCACTAGCCAGTCTCAAACCACTCATAGTAACATCTTTAAACAGTACTCAGTACCACTATGCTTTGGAGAAGCTACAGAGCTTCTGTTGTAATTATTTGTTTCACCCTTAGCACTCCTCATGTTCCATGGTGTTCTTTTATACATTAACCATAATAGTCACTTTTCTGTTTGTTAATATTTTAGAGTGTCAGGAAAAATAAAAGTTCAATGCTTTCTGTGTAATTAACTTAAGATCATAGTAATATGCTTTGTTCTAAAGTTAGGAAGCTTATTGATGTATTTTGGTTGTTAATCTTCCTTTCTTTATAAATATTGTAAATATGCCTTAAAAGTTCATTAAAATTATTTTGAAAAAAATGTTTTCAACATTACGCCAACTCTCAAGTGATATCATGAACTGTACCCAAGTTAGTAATAAAAACTAATACTGTATATATTCATTATTTGTCATAAAATAAAATCTCACTTTCTCAGTTACCTGACAGCCACTCCTGACCTGTATGCTGTTTAAGACTGAGAAATGTTCCACAATGTTATTGGAAAGTATCTGACATATTTGTGTAAACGTGTACATTGGCATATTGCTAAAAGTGTAAATATTTCCAAGCTTTCATATGGCACCATAAAGTTCAATATAAACTCATCCTGGGTCAAGTTGTTACCATAGATATTAATATGACACTGTCACTTAGTAACCACCACATTTAGGTCAATAGTCTTTTCTGACCCATTACTGACTTCACCTTTGGAGTAGTGTTTCACAATGCTACTATATTTACAGTGCTTGAAATATTTACATATGTAGTTGTACATAGACACACACACACACACACACACACACACACACACACACACACACACACACACATATATATATATATATATATATATATATATATATATAGTTTACTATCATTAGTGCAAAAGGCAAAGCACATTCTGTTCTACTATCAAAAGAAACCACTGAACCTGGAATTCCGACGGCTTCACAATGTCGACCCAAATAATCGACACATTTGAGTCAACATTGTCATCGAAAAATATCAAGTGATATCCTATATGAAATATCACATTTTTGCAGGGGGTCAAGCACCCTGTACCCCCTATGGGGGCTGCACACCTCCTGCTAAAATATATTCCAACTCCGAGAATGCACCAAAGTGGGGATTTGGATGAAATTCCAATCCCCACCGTACTGCGATCTCCTTACACTTAGTCAAATACACTTATGCGAATGCACTACTGCATTCACATAATGTGTTCGACTATCCTGTACAGTTCACATTTTGTGATCTATGATCTGATTTTCTGCTGCATACATGCTGGCAGATTGTCATTCATACTAACGATAATATATATATATATATATATATATATATATATATATATATATATACACACACACACACACACACACACACACACACACACACACACACACACACACACACACACACACACACACACACACATACACACACACACACACACACACACACACACACGCATGCACATATATATGTATATGTATATATATATATATATATATATATATATATATATATATATATATATATATATATATATGCATACATACACACGCACAGCTATATACACATACACACATACACTCACACTTACATGTGTCTATGTATGGGTATACTTGCATACAGAAAAAGGTAGAATATCAACATTCAAAACATTGACAAAAAAAATGGCACACTGCCCATGCAGGGGGACAATCTCCCCTGCACCCCCACATCCCTGCTAGTTAAATGTAACAACTCCAGGATTGCAAGAAAAGAGCATATTCTCCAACCCTGCTATTATAGTGATCTCTGTTCCTGCCCTTTTTAGTTGAAATACTCAAAGCTGCATGTCTCTTTACTGGTTGCCGACATTTACAAATAATATGATCTGCATGTCCTCCCCGCGGTTGGGTAGTGTTCGAAAGACATGCGTGCGTAAATGGGCGTGCCTTCATTGAAGGTTGGACGTTGAGCTGGCACCTCGGCGTTTTGTAAAAAATCTACTGCCAATCATTAGCGAGCAGAGTTCCGCTGTGGCCACCCCTTACCAGGAAAAGCCGAAAGATAAACAACAACTTGATGATTTTTTTTTTTCTGAGTTTCTATACCAGGAAAGTAAAAAAATAACATTGCACTCAATTACATTTTTTTCAGTTCCCTTGCTTGAATTGTTTTTGCACTCAAACTCTAACTGCTTTATTTATTTATTTATTTATTTATTTATTTATTGTTAGCTATACATGGGGCTGCCTTGGGATTTCTAGTAATCATTCTTTCCAGAAAAGGTTAATTGTTGCCATTATTTAAGTGACTGAGTTCTTTCTAATTTGTTTGCTGGATAGTTCTCTTTTTCATTGATTTTATTATTGCTGTGTGCATTGTGGCAAAGCACCAAGCTGTGTTCTGCCGAGTGTAGCATTAGTTTGTAGATGAATAGTAGACAGTAAGTGCATTTTCATTTTTCCCATTTTCCCACTCACTTTAGTTCTCCCAAACCATAGTTGATCTATTTTGCTCATTAGACCAGTGCTTTGTGCCACCCATAGTCACAGTGCAAACTTAACCCTAATTACTTTATTCAATTCCATTAATATAGGTACTCTGTATAAGGGAGTCCATTCCTGCCTGCTTACCTAAACTACCTCAGTTAGTTATATATACTTACTTTGCAAAGGCAGCATACCATTCCATAAGTAAACCCACATACAATAGCTTTTCCTAAGAAAACATGCATATAGTTACATAGATTCATGGGTAGTAATAGATAATCAGCATACTTCTCAGCTGTCCAGATATTTCCAGAATGTCCACATTTTTTCTCATATTTTGGTGTGTTTTTCACAAAATCTATGGTTTTATAGCAGACTTTTGAGGCTTGAAGTTAATAAATAATGCATGCATTTGAGTTTCAGATTTAATCCTTCAGAAAATACATGACAATGAAAAACCTGCTATTCTATCAACTTTCTAAGTTTATAAGAGCAATAATTATTATTTATCCCAGATTTGTGGCCTTTGTTCCCCCATAAATTTTGGCTTTGTCCAGATTTCTTGATTTAAGTGGCTAAGAGGTTTTGCAATCATTCTGAAGACCATTACAAGTCTAGCCAAAAAATCCTGTTTAGAAGTACCCTCTAGCATCAAAAAAGGCAAGACAAAAGAGATCAGTGGAGAATCTGAGGTTGGGTCATCCTTTTATCTTGGTTTACCTTGACGTGGCAAGGAAGCAACTCTGCTTGACATGTAGTGAGAAGTCTGCATCAGAGATAATAGATACTTTGTGATATGAATCTAGCATGCTACTGTATTTATCTGCTGATGAAGGTTTAGTTCCTGTAATTAGTTATTTGAGGTACTATTTGTTGTGTGAAGGAATAAGAGGTTAAAGCAGGTTGGGTCATTCATATCTCGAAAGACTAGACTCAAATCTCCATGAAAGAGTCTATAAAAGAAAGAGCTGCCAGTCTGTCAAGATAACTTAGATTTTTGAGGTCATTTATGTTTTCACTTATTAATCTCTAACGTCTGTTAAGCCAATTGACATGTTAAGATAAATATATGCCAAAAGGTGCATTATATTCAGTAATGGGTCTGATGAGACATGAGTAATGTGAAATTAAGACTTCTTTGGATCAAGAGGAGATTTCTATGGACATTAGATGAGCCAGATAGAAGGCTTTCCAAACTACTGCAGAGATAAGGAATTATCACCAAAAGTTTCTGTATCCCTTATGATGCAGTCTGATTGGAGGGGTGTATTACTTATATATTATGTGGAAATGTTCTGTCTACCAGAATGAACCATCCTATGTTATTTCACTTTAATTATTGGAGATAAATATCATTGCATCAATTGTTAACATGGTCTAGCACATGCTGGAGGAACTGTAACTCATTGGAAGATCAAGTAACAATATCCAGTTTAGAGACTACAAACTTAGATATTCATCGGCAGGGGTGTTGGCTTGGAATCTATAGTTAATCTTAGAATGGGCTAACCATCAAACGGTACAGCATCAAAAGCAAACCACTGAATGTCCATTCCTCAAACATGCAATTCATTGAACCTAAAGACAATAAAAGTAAATTTTTTTTCCCAAACTTCCCTGTCTCACTTTTCCCCACTGTAGTGTGATGTTGGAGTTGGTATATATAGTTAGGGGAGTGTAGGGGTGAAACCCCTCACCTGGGTAGATTTGAAATACTGCCATTTGTGAGATGGGGAAGTGTTGGCTAACTAGTTACTTTCCTCTTTTCACAGGTTCAATGAACAGCATATTTGAGGAATGCCCATTTGATGGTTTGCTTTGGATGATGTGCCCTTCAATGGTTAGTCCGTTCAACAATTAACCACAGACCTGTCGGCTTGATGGTCTTTGATATAGAAGACAAATAGAAAAGGTCCCAGCAATGATTCTTGTGGTACACCACTGGTAACTTTTGTTTGTTTTCATAAGTAGTACCTATGACTCTAAACATATGGACACTATCAGACAACCAGTTAGCTATCCACTGTACAGCATAAGGATTTACATTCAGATTTATTAATTTGTAAATTATACTAGGATGTGAAATAGTAGCAAAAGCCTTGTCAGGGACCACATATGTTGTATGTACTGCATAAATGCTATATACACTGATTTGGTTACTTTAGTAACACTTACTAATGCTTAATTATGTTATTTCATGATACACCACATAACTATCTAGCTGCATACAGTACTCTGTATAATTATTATCAAAATTTCCAAATCTCTGAACTACAATGGAGGGTCAGTCTGCATGTTTTCTTCTGTAGCCAGCCTCATAGAACTTGGTATCCTAATAGAAAGCTGTAACTGCATTATGTTCACAGACTGATATCTTATGGTTGTATGAAATGCAAATATGAAGGCCTCACTCTCACAAAAAAAAAACATGGACTGTGAACAACACACACTACAACTACATTCTACACCAATCCATACTAAAATATGTTATGGTGAAGTTTTAAATAAATTCTTGCCAAAGCCTCCTAGATGCATAGGACTATGTCTCAGTGAAAATTAACACCACACTATTCTCAAGCCCACTTGAAACAAAGGGTCACCAAGACCCAAATCTTCTCACATCTATTACACCACACCACTCTACAAATAAAATTGTTTTAGTGATATTTGACTCTATAATCCAGAAAACAGATAATTCACTCACTAGGGTGGACAAAGACAGTGTGACAGTGAGCTGCCTTTTTGGTGCCAGGATCACTTGTATCTGAAGAGCCATTAAGACCTTTTCACCTAAAAATATGAATGTGGCATAGTGATGGTCCATGTGGGAGTGAATGACTTGGGGAGCAAAGCACTGAGAGATATGCAGAGTGACATGTCAGAACTCCCCATTCATGTCACAAAGGAAGAAAAGAGACTCTGATCTTGAGTGCTATCCTCACGTCTGCCAGATTGATTCCAAGATAGAAAGAAAAGATAATTGGCTTCCACAATCATCCCCTTTGGAAAAAACAAAGTGCCCACAAATTACCACATAGGTGGTAATCCATTAAGTACGGAAGAAGTAATTAAGGACCTGGGGACCCAAGTTGATAGCAATCTCTCATTTGACAACCATGTGGCCAAAGTGGTTAGAAAAACATTTTATATAGCCCACCTAATCATGAAGGGATTCACATCTAGATTAGGGGAGGTCATCGTGCCTCTTTACTCATCCCTCATCAGGCCCATAATTGAGTACAATGCCCATTTTGGGATGTACCTTACCAGACACCTGCAGCAACTGGAAAGACCCCAAAAGTACCTCACCAAGAGGATCAAAGGGCCCAAACAGATGCCATATGCTGCCCCGTTAAAGAAACTCCAGCTCTACTAAGTGGCATACCGGCTGCTCAGAGGCAATCTGTGCCTGACGTATAAAGCCATGTCCAACACGGAATTAATGGACATGCTGCACCTCAGAAAATCCAAATCCCATCGAGCTACGCACTCGAGAGACTTGAACCTCAGCACTGAAATAAATAAGACATGCTGGAGGGACAGATTCATAACCCAGAGGCTCCCTTCACTCTGGAATAAAATCCCAGTCCAGGTTAGGCAGAGTCCCTCATTGACTCTCTTCAAGAGGAATCTTGATGAGTGGATGGGGGATCATAGGTTTACCCCGGGTATCACTTCTGTGTCACTGTTAGACAGAGGCACAGTATACTAACCTCGAAAAAGGGCATAGCAAAATTAATTTTAAAATGGGTGGTGAAAGCCAAACACACTCTGGCTAGGCTTATAAATGCCCTAGGGCAGATAGCCTAGTATGAACCTATGAACCTATGAACCTATGAACAATTGGTTAAATAGTTTATGTCATCATAGGGCAAGATGCATGATAGTCCTACTTGC
This sequence comes from Protopterus annectens, assembly GCF_019279795.1. NCBI lineage: Eukaryota > Metazoa > Chordata > Ceratodontiformes > Protopteridae > Protopterus > Protopterus annectens. The sequence goes on from NC_056733.1 coordinate 1,310,088,889, forward strand.
TTTGCAAATGATGGTCTGTACCTCTCATTCCAAGGCTTCCACATGCTGCCTAAAATTGCTTGCTGCCGCCATAGTTTCTTCTTTAAGCAGAATCCAGCAAATATACATCCCAAAATGACTAGCATATTAAATCCTCAAAACAGGATTTCATTGAGGTGTTTCTGCTCAATGCTAGAAGTCACAACAGCAAAATGCCCTGCCTTAAGGCTCTCTTGTATCTGGAACACATCTTCATGTGTACAATTACTGAAACTTGGTTTAATTGTCTAAAAAGCATGCACTCCATATGTGAATTTTGTGGCTACTTTCCCTTCAGGCATGAGTGGCTTTTCTATATTTATTATGGACCATATCACTACTAGACAGATTCCCAGAGGCCCACAAATAGGAATTATTGAACTCAAAATTACACTAAACAGGACCAATTATCAGCTCATAACCTGTTAGAACATACCTTTAGGTTCCTAAAAGTATTCAACAAACTTCCCATTAAAATGAATTTCATTATATAGGGGCTTTAACTACCCCTTAATAAACTGTAATACCTATACCTCCAATGTATGATTTTTCCAAAAGTTCTCATTTTTAATAAATAAAGCATTTCCTTGACCAGATTGTTAACAAGCCCATTAGAAGACATATTGTTCTAGACATGGCTCTTATAAGTATATGCTTTTCATACACTATTCCCCCGACAATTCCTTCCCTGGTTAAGTTAGATCATGAATCAAAATCGCTAAATCCCCTAAATCTAATATCTCAGAATTGAAGGAATTCAGACATACTAACCAAATCAAATTCTATGATAAAGTTTCAAAATGTACTTATAGTAGTATCAGCCTTAAGGTTGCCAGAGCAGATACTTTTACAAAAGAGTCTGATGTCCATCTAGATAAATGTGAAGAACTGGCAGTCCCAGCCAGATCTTAATTTAACAGGAAATGCAAAAGGGTACAGCTCTGGTAGTCATCAGCATAAATAAACTCTACAATAAAAGAAAAAAATCCTTAAACTATATGCAGATAACAAACTCATATCAAGGATAATATCAGAAATATTACTGAAACTTGAAAAACACTATTAGATCTACTAAAGAAGCCATGAATTTAGGTTAGTATCTGAAGCCAAGAACAATTACAAGTCCTTCTTTTCCCTCTACCACAGACCTTGCAGTGATAGAGGGAAGCCCTACTGCTTAGCAGTGGGAGTGGTGAGCATTGTACTGCCTATCTAACACTAGAGGAGTGGTTTCCAGCTCTGAAATTGTAATTTTATTAGCCTTTTTGGGCTGATTTCTATCCCTTTTAACTTTCTGGCTTAAAACACGTGTGCTTGCTCATTTTTCGCATCGTGCAGCACCACAGGACTACGGTTAAACTATTCCAGGTGCCAGAAAGTCTGATCTTTAAATTTTCCCTTAGACCTAGCTGGTTTCTCAGTAGTAGCACTAAAATCTGAACCCCTGTGACTAGCACTTGCTCTAGAACCTGCTGGAAAGCACTAGGAAGCCTGAAACTGATACAAGCACTGAACTCTCCTTGTCAATAAGGAGAAATTAATTGTAGGCACTAAACAGCCTATAATTGCAAAGTACCTTGCAAAGGTAAGGGAAAACAACTCTTGTACTTTACAAAAAAAATCACCTAAACAGCCGTGTTCAAGGGTCAGCTTCTGGTGATTTCCAGGGGCGGCTCGTAGCATCGGACTGCCGGACTGCAGCCCCCTCAGCTAAATAGTAGTAATTGTTTATGTTTATTAATAATGTAAAAATATATATATATATCTTTTTTGTACTTTAATAAATCAAAATTTCGAGTCCGCGACTCAGAAGTACGCGCATGAGCATTGCGCACTTTAACCGCGGTTTTAAACAGCTTTTTTTTTTTTTTTTTTTTTCATTGCAGCCCAGAGGAGCAATGAAGGCATCATATGCGGTTCCAAACCGCATAAAATTGGAAGGGGCTCGGACTGCGACGTCCGCAGGCACGTCATGACGTGCTTGCTGGGCTAAGCCTAAATGCTGCTGATTGGTTGTCACTCTCTTCCCGGGCTTTATGTGCTGGGAAAAGAGCGAGAATCAAGCAGTTTCAGTTGTAAAATGAGGTGTAACAGTAAAGTTACCCAAATGTGGAGAACTACTTCTAGTTTACCAATGATTCACAATTATTAGCAGTTTGGCAGTACCCCTGTTGACTCCGTATTCATTAAAATGAGGTACTAATGGATGCATTCCTTCAGGCAAGTTTATATTGTCAGATGGAGTATAAAATGACTGTTAAATGATACTGCTCTGGTAAGTAATATTTTTTTTTAACTATGAAGCCACTGTATAAGGCATTAGCAAAGGCGTTTTACTACATTACTGGCTATTGTGTAGAAGACAGCCTGAAAGCATCTATCTGTGGTAAATTGTGGAGTTTTGTACAGGGATGCAATCAAACAGAAAAAGGCAGAATGTTATACTGAATGATATTATTATGACTCCAGTCCAAACGTACTTCTGTGGTCAGGGTGCAAAATGTAATAGATACTCATATGTTTCCTTTATTTTTATCAAAGCTGTTTCTGTCTCGCTCACCTATTGAAGTTCCAAGCTGTCACCTTGAATGTTCTGTGAAGTTTAATATCTTGCTGTATCTGCTTCAGTCTGTCATTGTACATTAGTGAGATTAGAAATAATAAGTGAACACTGAGCAAGCTGAAATCAATTTTTGACTTCAGTGCAGTGACATGGATTCTTACGAATTGCTGTCTGCTTGTAAGCACTATGAACTTTTGCTACATAAGAATGGAAGCTATCCTGCATGAATTATACCTGCATCACGCAGCACATAATTAACAAGTACAACATGGCTTAACAATATATGTTCTATTTGATTTTGTCAATAGTATTACATAAACTATTGCATTCATTTCTAATGTTTAGTCATAAAGCATGAACAAACTTAGCAACTTTTTGTTTCACAAATGAATTACTTCAAGTTACATGAAGTTACGGTTTAAAATTCCTGCATTTTAAAATTGTAAAAGGAACACAAAGTGCACAAAATTATTCTTTCAGTTCTGTAAATAATGATTCATGTGCATTCACCAGACTGAATTCTTTGTCATGAAAACCTTTTATTACATTCTCTTGTGAAGTCCAATATCTTCCCACATGTTTTGCCATCATATTATCCTTCACATCTTCAGTTCTGGCAGAATTTATTCATCCAGATTTGTGCTAAGAACTGAATAGGTTTTGGGGCTATATTTCCCCCATTACTGACTTTGTCCGGGTGTTTTTTGCTAAGAGATTAAGAGCTATGGGGAGAACTGAATTCACTGAATGTTCGGGGGCTGTATTCATCAATTATTGGCTTTGTTCAGGTGTTTTGTGCTAAAAGGTTGACAGGTGTGCTATGGTGAGAACTCAATTCACTAAATGGTAGGCATTTAAGTTTCCGTCTTCCTCTTTCAGAAAACAGCTGATTTGGCATAGTGGTATGTTGCTCTGACTGTTTTGCACAGGGACCTTGGCAGTAAAATTTATGGTGGTAACACAGCATTTTATTCTAGCAACTTTCCAAGATTATACAAGCAATTTTTAATGTGTCCCTGGTTTTTGGGCTTTTGACCCCCCCCCCAAAATACATTTTGGCTTTTTCCAGTTTTCTTGTACTGCAAAGTTGAGATGCAGTTGAGTATTGAGTAGATTTTACAAGGAGCTGAGAGCTGCAGGGGAACAGAAGTTTAGTGTTGCTTAAGTGATGTTGGTTTGCCTTGTTAATAGCACAACAGGCTGTGTATTTGCTTTTGATGCAGAAGGCTGTGGGTTCTACTCCCACAAGGCTGTGGGTTCTACTCCCACAAGGGGTTGATGCTGCCGTACTGAGAATGTTCTCCTTGGTGAAGATACTAACTATGAGTCTGTTATCAGTTTGCCATCCATTTCCTCTTGCAATATTACTAACTTATAATTTTTTTAATGTAATATAGGCAATTTATTCCTGGTCAACAGACGCTTTATTTTTCAATGAAACCATGAAATATAAAGGTGTTTGCTAGCAGCAACCTCTTCATTAGTTACATATTTCTTTAAAGTGGAATTATTTAGATGACTTTTACTTCTTCAGAGATTGTGCATATTTACTGATAATTGACTGTAGAATTGTGCATATTTACTGATAATGGACTGTAGAATTGTGCATATTTACTGATAATGGTGGACTGTAGAATTGTGCATATTTACTGATAATGCTGGACTGTGGAAGTCTGATTAGACTTTTGTGATAAATGTTCTGAATTGGGCAGTTTTGCCATTATGGGTGCATGTGTTTTGTTTCATTGCTTACTGGAAAAATGTTCAAACCAAATTTAAAATGCCCTCTAACAACTGTACTGTATTGTACATGGAATATAATTTAGTACAATGAGGAAGGTGTATCAAAGAGCACATGTATGTTTCATATGTAAGGGGCCTATGATTTGAAAACAGCCCAAAATTAATCTTTATCTGCCACTGGCAAAATGTATTTTCTTTGAATGTGGGTTTCAATGCTGTTTCAATGAATGTGAGTTTCAAGGGCAGAAAAGTTTTAATGCTAAATTTTCATTGTGAGACTGCATTGCTTTGTTTAGCAGGTGACTTCGTGTTTGTGCTGTAAAATACAAAATAAAACTTTCAAATGAAGTCCAACTCATCATAGAAGTAAAGCAGTATGCACATTAGTGTTTATGGTAAATGGAGTGAAATAGCCAAGTAATAGTTCATTGGAATGGCTGCAGAGGCTCCATTCAACCATGATTTTGTCAAGGGGGAAGGGCATTAAACTCAGACAGGTCCAGCTGAACTATACCTCCCAACTGTCCAGATTTTCAAAGAATGAATAGATTTTTGCTTCTTATTTTTGGTTTGTTATTCATAAAATTTGTAGTTTTCTGGCAAATCATTTAGGAATTAAGTCACTAAATGATACACTGAGTTTCAGACTTCATAACCTTCAGAAAAATGCATGCTAAAGTAAGAACTATTATTCTATCAACTGTCTCAATTTATACAAGAGCAATTTTTAGTACTGTTTATATGTTCCCCCAATATATTTGGCCTTGTTCAGATTTACTGCATTAACAGGTTGAGAGGTACACGCAAATAAATTGCTTTATAGAATTAGGCATAGCCAACCTCTCAACTGTCCCCGATTTTGGCAAAAAATGTTGCTCTTCCCCCTAATAATCCCTCCGCAAAATAGCAATTTTGGAAGAAAACATGGAGGGTTTACAATTAAGAAATAACTGTAATAATCAAAGTTATAGATTACTTGAAATGCATGTAGATTGTTTTATTTTGTCAGCTGCTCAAGTTAGCAGTACTAATATTAAAGTGTCCCTTCTTTGGACAGGTTCCCAGCTGTATTGTGTGGCTATTTTATATTTTTGCATCACAGTTTTGGTCCATTTTTCATAAAATTGTGTTTTTTGGCAAATTAGTGACAAATCACTAAAGACTGAAGTTAGGAAATAATGACAGACATTTGAGTTTCAGATTTTATACCCTTCAGAAAATTCATATTAATGCAAGACCTATTCTATTATCTTTCTAAGTTTGTTAGAGCAATATTTAAAAATTGTCCTTATTTTTGGGCCTTTGTACCACTTTGGCTTTGTCCAGATTTTTTGCTCTGAGGTTGAGAGGTATGACAAATGTGTCAGGGCCATCACAGTCAGCCAGAGACATTTCAAATTGTGACATACTTGTTGCACCCCACTCCCCCATGTAGTGACTCTGGATGTGTCCAAGCAAGGCAAGGAGTAGTTATGCAGTGTAAATGTGCAGTGTGTCCCCCCATCCAAGGAAGACACAAGTACTAGTGGCTTTTCATCTGTCCTTGATTTTGCAGAACGGTCTGGTTTCTGTCATATTTTTGTACTGTTGATTTATGCTTATTACTCAGATTTATGCTTATTACTCAGAAAGTGCCTGTTGCTCTGTGTTTAAGTAGCAATGCTTTAATGACTATAAGGTAAGCTTGTCTGAGATCGTAAGATGCAAATAAGCTTTAATAAGCATACTGTTAAAGAATTGCCAACATTGAAAGCCTTTCTGTTGTTGCCATGCAGAGAATACTTGACTAGATAATGTATAAGCCATGGGTATTAAAGGACAAGATTCCATTATTTTAAAAAGCTCATTACACTTGTTGGAAACTTGCAGTCATCTCTACAGACTTTACCCGTAAACTAAACAGAATGCCAATCATGTGTGGTCCATAACCTGTACAGTAATCCTTTAAGCAATGTATCTTTAGCTTGTTTCTTGTTTGCTTTTCATTTTTTACTTTGATCATGTTTTCCCCATGAAACAAGTAGATAGTTGTCAGGCAGCAGGTCTTTTTTGGATAAGAAACATTTTTACAAGTGGGGGCATCACAGAGATTTCTACTTTCAGCATGTTACTTGGTACTTTAATAAAGCTGAATATAAATTATAATTAGAACTGTAGTGCAAGGAGAAGTGGTTTGAGTTGAGTGCTTCTGGTTTTTCTTATACTTGATTATGACTGGCATTCCAGTAATGTATTTAAAAAGTAATTTATTTTTTCATGCCTCACAACCTTTTGTTTCTATCTAGATATTAAGTAAGCTGTCATGCAACCAATGCATTGAAATATTTTTATTCTTCTACACTTATTTTTGTCTTGATTGGACTCTCATATTGATGGTTTGCCACCCAGGGCAGCGTATTTAATTAGTTAGTTTTTGTGGTTTTGAGCATAGCTGCTCCCCTTTCTGGTTGGCCACACCCCTTCCCCTTGACCCCACCCATTCAGCTGTCTCCTGCAGCCCCCCTTTGATTTGGTCACCAGCCGCCACTGGTGATTTCTCCTGTCCACCTGGTGAATCTGGGCATACTGGAATAATGCGGCAACTGCCTCATGTGCACAGACGACCCTCTCTTCCTACCACCCAACACTACAACCTGCGAGAGATGCACTTACATAGCCAAACTGGAAGCAAGGCTCTCTCCAGCCAAGATTGTGCTAGACAGTCAAGAGGAGAAGGTTTACACCTGCACTACACCTCAAGCAACACATAGCCCTTCAAAACCTACACCATCAACACCCACACATAGCAACACTAAACCCACATATGCAGAGGCCATTAACATTAACCTGCCCAAGCAACAAGGGCTTCCGAAGCTGAAATGCATACAAACACTAGTCACAACCAAAGTGACACATAGCTCACAACACCAGTGTGCCACCCAACAACAGGCCCTAAGGCAAGACAATGTACCCAACACTTTAGTCATAGGTGACTCTATAGTCAGGTAAACTGATGTCCCACTCACCAGGCTGAACAAGGAGAAAATTAGTCAGCTGCCTGTCGGGTGCCAGGATCCGCCACATAACTCATGCACTCAAGTCACTCCACAACAAGTACAAATATGACTATGTCATTGTCCATGTTAGAGTGAATGACTTGAGACGTACCCCCCTGGTCTACATGAAAAGATGCATGGAAGAGCTCTCAGATCATGTGGCCCAGGCAAGTATGACCCTAGCTCTGAGTAGCATCATGCCTTCGCCCAGAATGATACCACAGTATAAGGACAAAATGATTGACTTCAACAATTGGCTAAGCTTCTGGTGTCATTCAAAGGTGATCCAATATCTGTCTGCCTGGGAAGACATGATCAACAAACCACGATGCTTTGCCAGAGATGGTCTACACCTGTCACCTCTGGGATTCAGGTTACTAGCTAAACCTCTTGCCACCCCTATAGTGACTTTTTTTAGACAAAGATTAAAGGACAAAACCACCACCCTAACAGATGCAAGCATGCAAAATCTGAAGGTAATGCTACTCAATGCTAGAAGTCTAAACCTCAAAATGCACGCTCTCGAGGCACTCCTAAAAATGGAGAACAAGATATCTGTGCAGTAACTGAGACCTGGTTCAAGGCTTTAGAGAGCACCCCTGCAATACCAGGCTACAACTCTTACCACACTTTTCGGCCACCAAACCAGGACCGAAACACTAAAGGTGGAGGAGTGTCCATATTCACCAAGGATGTTCACACCTCCAGGGTAGTTGCCCAACACAATGCATCTGAAATTATCCAGGTGCAACTAACACTAAGTAAGACTGCAATCCAAATTGTAGCTTGCTACAGATCCCCCACCATGCCTCAAGATTCTCACTACACCTTTCTAAACATACTGGAAAATATTAAGATGCGACCAAACACCCTAATACTGGGTGATTTCAACTACCCTGCCATTAACTGGGAAAACTACTCAGGTACCAACACCTTTTCCCAACGGTCCTTAAATTCCTAAATTCCAACGCCCTGGATCAACTAATCCATTGTCACACCAGGGACTCCATTATCCTAGACCTGGTCATTACCAACATGGGAGATAGATGCTCCACATCAGTGGTCACCTCCTCATTGGTCAGGTCTGACCATAAGCAAATCAACCTTGACATCCACATTCCACCCCCACCTCCCCAGTAAGGAAACCTCCATAAAAAACAACTCCAAAGCCAACTTCATGCTACTCAAGTCAGAAGTGACAAACTTCATGGCACCCATGCAGACATGATCTGAAAGTTCGACTGCTGAATCCTATACTAAGGCACTGTACGAGCACATCCACATGTGCATGAATCGTGCCATCCCAAATAGAATCAAGATGATTTCCTCCAAAAAAGGAAGCCAATCTGGTGGTCCCCTGCCATAAACAAACTATACAGCAGAAGGAAGAAACTGTTGCAGAAAAGAGGAAAATCCCAGGATGCAAAAAACTCCCTTACCAGCCTCAGTAAGAAGCTGAGATCCCTCATAAAATCCTCAAAAGCTAGTTACAAAAATAAAATTGTAAAAGATTCCAAAGACAACCACAAGGCATTCTAAAGTTATGTCAAGAATCTAAATGGCAATGCTCAAATCTGCTCTGAGCTACAACAAAATAGCATTAAATATACTGATCCCAAGGATATTGCCAATATTCTGTAGATTGATTTAGTGCCACCTTCACCCCCCTCTTACCCCTTAAAGGGCTCATCTGAATACCAAAAGATTGCCAAATTCTGGTAATCACGGCCACACAGGTAGAAACTGCGCTCTCCAAAGCTAAGAATACAACATCCATGGGACCAGATGACATCCCGGGCTGTGTACTACATGAACTACAAAATAAACTGGCACCTCACCTAAGTGTCATGTTTAATCATAGCCTCACCTCAGGCTTCATGCCCACTGAGTGGCGCACAGCTACAGTTATCCCACTCCACAAGGGGGGATCCACCTTGGATCCCGGGAACTACCATCCCATCAGTCTGATGAGCCTGATCTGCAAGGGCATGGAACGCATTATCATGGAACTTATAAACAAAGACATTGGCAACCTTCAAACACTGGACCCCACCCAGTTTAGGTTTGTGAAGGGACGATTTTGTCTCCTGAACCTGACTGACTTCTTCAAATCATTCTCCAGAGCTGTGGACGAGGGTAAGGCAGTCCACACAGCCTATCTGGACATTGCCAAGGCCTTCAATACCATCCCCCACTCTAGAATCACAGATAAACTTACTAAGCTGGGCATAAATCCCTACATCACTTGACGGGTTGCCAACTGGCTTACTGACAGAACCCAGACAAGTGACAAGTGGAGTACCTCAGGTTCAGTCCTGGGACCGCTCTTGTTTGGCATCTACTTCTCTGAAGTACAGGCCAACACTAAGGGACTCTGGCTAACAAAGTTCACAGATGACTGCAAACTGGGAGCCATTATTGAATCCCCATATGATGTGGATATTCTACAAAAGGGCCTTACAGAAACAGATGCTTGGTGCCAAAGCCATGGGATCAAGCTTAATGCTAAGAAATGTATAGTTATCCCCTTTGAGAAAAAAACATACACCCATGAATTACCACATAGGTGGCAGTACACTAAACACTGAAAGTGTGATGAGAGACTTAGGTACACAGGTGGACAGTGGTCTCACCTTTGATAACCACACTGCCACAACAGTCAGGAAATCCTTCTATGTGGCACACCTCATAACTAAGGGCTTGGTCTCACCTTTGATAACCACATTGCCACAACAGTCAGGAAATCCTTCTATGTGGCACACCTCATAACTAATGGCTTTTCATCCAGAAAAAAGGTGGTCATTGTCCCACTGTACTCATCCCTCATTAGACCCATTATAGAGTATAACTCCCCGTTTGGTATGTACCTCACAAGACACCTGCAACAGCTGGAAAGGCCGCAGAAATACCTCACTAAAAGAACCACAGGCCTAAAGCAGATGCCATATGCTGACTATCTAAAAAACACCAGCTATACTCTGTGGCATATCGTCTACTCAGAGGCAGTCTCTGCTTAACATACAAGGCCATGTCAAACCCTGAGCTGTTAGACATGCTCCACTTAAAGAAATCCCAATCCCTCAGAGCCACACACTCCAGGGATCTAAACCTTGTCATCACAATGAACAAAACATGCTGGAGGGATAGGTTCCTGACCCAGAGACTCCCCATACTCTGGAATAGACTGCCCATACATGTCACGCAGAGCACCTCCTTGGCCATCTTCGAAAGGAACCTTAATGATTGGATGGAAGATAGGAAATTCTCCCCAGGGATCAAGTCAGTTGCCCTGCTAGACAGGAGTCCAGGGAAGTGAATACTGTGGGTAGAAATATACAGGGAATTGTTATGGCTAGGGTTGTATAGGCCCTACGGCCGATAGCCTAGTACCAACCAATGAACCCATGAACCTGTATTTGCAGATAAGAAATATCACCCAGCATTACTATGAACGCGTTCAAAACAGAACAACCTATTCTTCCTCAGTAGATATTGCCAACGTACAAGCAAGCAAATGCAGTGCAAAGTTTATCCCAAAGACAGACATTCAAATTCAACATATCCCAGAATCTTGCTAAACCCTCATCATCACTACAAAATATATACTGAAGGTTCTATCCATATCCAAAAATACACTCACAGTGGAACATGATAATATAACTGGCAGACTTATTAAGCAGTATTAAATATCTCCTGGCAGAGTCACTTCTCAAACTGATTAACCTGAGCTTAGCCACAGGCCTTGTCCCTAAGGTCTGTCACTTCACTAATGCAGCCCTGCCACCAGCTCTGGGAATTACAAGCCTGTAAAACTCAACCTCAGTTACAAAGGAACAAATGAAAACTGAGCTGATAAACTATGATATCATTGCTGGAGCCTTCCTGTGCAGTGGTTCTCTGCTGAAGGTGTTTTCCCCCCTCCCCCTGTTTCTCTGTGTCTTAAGCTGGTATAACTGGTTTTACATCCTGTGTGTTATCGATCTCAAGGATTACTTGCATAAAATTAGACCCTCTTAGTAAAAGTCTGCATATCATTGCTGGAGTCTTCCTGTGTCCTGACAGAGTGCTCTTCAAACTATCTGGAGATATACAGAGCTGAGTATATTTTTCTGGCACTTCAGAGTTGTGTACTGGTAATTGTTGTTTGACTAATTTTATATCATTGATGGCTGACTTCAGAGTTGTGCACTGTTATTTTTGCTTCACTGTATACTTTTTCAGATCTCTGCTGAAGGTGTTTTCCCCCCTCCCCTATTTCTCTGTGTCTTAAGTTGGTATAACTGATTTTACATCCTGTGTGTTATCTGACTATCTCAAGGATTACTTGCGTAATATTAGACCCTCTTAGTAAAAATCTGCATATTATTGCTGGAGCCTTCCTGTGTCCTGACAGAGTGCTCTTCAAACTATCTGGAGATATACAGAGCTGAGTGTATTTTTCTGGCCCTTCAGAGTTGTGTAATGGTAATTGTTGTTTGAATAATTTTATATCATTGCTGGCTGACTTCAGAGTTGTGCCCTGTTATTTTTGCTTCACTGTATAGTTTTTCAGATCTCTGCTGAAGGTGTTGGTTTTCCCATACCCACCCTCTCTATTCCTGTGTGTTGTTTAAATTTGGAGGCTTTTGCAGTTGCCCGACCCCACTGTACATTTGATCTGGGTCACTCCCGCCAGTCCCATCTCTTTACGTCATTCGGCCAAATAGACTCCTTCTGCACTTGTTTTTAGTCATTTTTAATTTAATTGCATTTTTTAAACTGTTTCGTCTAACATTGCTACATACTCAAGTGTGCTAGCTTGCATTGCATTTGAATTGTTTTTACTGCTGTTTTAGCTACTTTTCTGTATATATATATATATATATATATATATATATATATATATATATATATATATATAATAAAAATATATACCTTTCCTGTAACTAGTGTAGTCCAGATTCAGATTTGCTGTATCCAGGACTGTATGTAAGCTTCTGAGCCCCCACTAGCTTTCTGTGTTGGAGGGAAGCCTTCTAGCTTATCAGTGGGAGTGGTAAGCACTAGATAACCTATCCACCACACAAGGAGTGGTTCTGGCCCAGAAATTGTAGTTATTAGCCGTTTGGGCAGTTTTTCTATCTCTCTCTACTTTCTTATTTAAAAGCTCGCATTTGCACTTGTTTCCCCCCTTTCCTGTATCAAGTTTAGTCCAGATACAGCTTCTTAGTTTTAGCACTTGAATTTGCTTATTCGTGATCAGGACTTGTTCAGAAATTGCAAGCACTAAATAACCTACTAATTACTACAGCACTCAACCTTCCTCATTACCTAGAGGAAAACAGTTTTGGTACTTACTTTCCTCACTTGCTTAGAGAAAAATAGCTCTTGTACTCACTTTCCTCACTTATCTAGAAGAAAATATTTTTTTATTCAGGTATGTCCAAGGGTCAGCTCCCAGTGTTCTCTCTTGTCTATCTGATGAATCTGGGCATATTGGGGCAATGTAGAAATTGCCTCATGCACACAGACAACCCTCTCCTCCTACCACCCAACACTACAACCTGTGAGAGATGCACTTATCTAGCCAAACTGGAGGTAAAGCTCTCTCCAATCAAGTCTGAACTTGACAGTCAAGAGGAGAAGGTAAACACTTGCACCACAACACACTCATCACATAGTCTCACTAAATCTACACCACCAAAATCCACACATAGAAACACAAAAACATTTGTGGAGGCTCTCAGTAATAATCTGCTCAAGCAACAGAGACCTCCAAAGCAGAAATGCAAGCAACCTCCACCACCCTCCATTACAACCCAAATGACACAAAGCCCGCAGACTCAGTGTGCCACTCAACCACAGCCAATAAGGCAAAACAACGTACCCAACACACAAGTCATAGGTGACTCTATAGTCAGGCACACTGATGTCCCACTCACCAGGCTAAACAAGGAGAAGGTTACTGTCAGCTGCCTGTTGGGTACCAGGATCCGCCACATAACCCAAGCACTCAGATCACTCCACAACAAGTACAAATATGACTCTGTTATTGTCCATGTTGGTGTGAATGTCCTGAGACGTACCTCCGTGGACTACATGAAAAGAGACATGGAAGAGCTCTCCGATCTTGTAGCCCAGGCAGTAATGACCCTAGCACTGAGTAGCATTCTGCCATCACCCAGAATGATGCCACAGTACAAGGACAAAATGATTGCCTTCAACAGTTGGCTAAGCTTCTGGTACAACTCTAAAGGGATCCAGTATCTGTCTGTCTGGGATGACATGGTCGACAGACCACGATGCTTTGCCAGCAATGGCCTGCACCTGTCACCCCTGGGATTCCGGATACTGTCTAAGGCTCTTTTCACCCCTATAGTGCCTTTTTTAGGCAAGGTTCAAATGACAAATTCACCACCATAACAGGAACAGGCAAGCAAAAACTGAGGGTGATGCTACTCAATGCTAGAAGTCTAAATCTCAAAATGCACTCACTTGTGGCACTCCTTAAAATGGAGAACATCAATATCTGTGCAGTGACTGAGACCTGGTTCAATGCTCCAGAGAGCACCCCTGCAATACCAGGCTATAACTCATACCACACTTTTCGGCCATGTAACCTGAACTGGAACACCAAAGGCGCAGGTGTGTCCATATTCATTAAGGATATCCACACCTCCAGGCTAGTTGCTCAGAATAATGGAGCCGAGGTTATCCAAGTGCAACTAACTCTGGGCAAAACTGCAATCCAAATTGTAGCTTGCTACAGATCACCCACCATACCCCAGGATTCCCACTCATCTTTTCTTGATGTACTGGAAAGTATTAGGGTTCAACCAAACACCCTAATAATGGGTGATTTCAACTACCCCACCATTAACTAGGAAAACTACTCATGTACCAACTCCTTCGCTCAATAAATAAATAAATGCTTTGGATCAACTTATCCACACCCCCACCAGGGGCAACAATATCCTAGATCTAGTCATTACCAACATGAGTGACCGGTGTTCCACACCTGAAGTCAACGCCTCATTGGTCCAATCTGACCATAAGCTAATTACCCTAGATATCCACATCCTGCCCCCACCCCCCATTAAGGAAACCATGGTAAAAAATTTCTCCAAAGCCAACTTCATGCTTCTTAAGACAGAAATTGTGAACTTCATGACACCCATGCAGATAGACAACTTTACCCCCCTCTCACCCCCTAAAGAGCCCATTTCTATACCGGAAGAATGCAAAGTTCCTGTAATCACAGCTGCACAGGTAAAAAACACACTCTCCAAAGCCAAGAACACAGCATCCATGGGACCAGACAACATCCCAGGCTGCGTTCTACATGAACTACAGAATGAACTGGCACCCCACCTAAGTACCATGTTCAGTCATAGTCTCACCTCAAGCTTTGTGCCTGCTGAATGGCACACAGCGACGGTTATCCCACTCCACAAGGGGGGAGCCACCACGGACCCCGGGAACTACCACCCTATTAGCCTGATGAGCCTGGTCTGCAAGGCCATGGAATGTATCATCATGGAACTTATAAACAAAGACATGGGTAATCTCCAAACTCTGGACCCCACCCAGTTCGGGTTTGTAAAAGGCAGATCATGTCTCCTAAACCTGTCAGACTTCTTTGAAGCAGTCAACAAAGCTGTAGACAAGGGTAAGGTGGTTCACACAGCCTATCTAGATCTTGCCAAGGCTTTAGACACCACCCCCCACTCTTGAATTATAGATAAACTCACTAAACTAGGTATAAATCCCTATGTCACAAGATGGGTTGCCATCTGGTTCACTGACAGAACCAACACTATGAAAGTAGCAGTCTCCAAATCCGACTTCAGACCACTGACAAGTGGAGTACCACAGGGTTCAGTCCTGGGTCCTTTCCTGTTTGGTATCTACTTCTCTGAAGTACAGGCTAACACAGAAGGTCTTTGGCTAATGAAGTTCGCAGATGACTGCAAACTAGGAGCCATAATTGAAACTCCTAATGATGTGGACATCCTACAAAAGGGCCTCACTGAGACAGATGCCTGGTGTCAAAGCCATGGCCTCAAGCTCAATACCAAAACATGCATTGTCATCCCCTTTGGTTAAAACTCTGTACCCATGAACTACAACATAGGCGGTAGTATACTTAACACCGAAAGTGTGATAAGAGACCTTGGGACACAGGTGAACAGTAGTCTCTCCTTTGATAATTACATCTCCACAGTAGTCAGGAAATCTTTCTACATGGCACACCTCATCACAAATGATTTCTCATCCAGAAAAAAAGAGGCCATTGTTCCCCTCTACTCATCACTCATTAGACCCATTATAGAGTACAATTCCCCTTTTGGTATGTACCTCACAAGACATCTGCAACAACTGGAAAGGCCGCATAAATACCTCACAAAGAGGATTACCGGCCTCAAACAGATGCCCTATGCAGACCGTCTCAAATAACTCCAGCTTTACTATGTCGCATATCACCTATTGAGAGGTGATCTCTGCCTAACATACAAAGCTATGTCAAACCCAGAGCTGTTGGACATGCTCCACTTAAAGAAATCCCAATCCCTCTGAGCTACATGGTCTAGGGACCTAAACCTTGTCACCACAATAAACAGAACATGCCGGAAGGATAGATTCCTGTCCTAGAGACTTCCCATACTCTGGAATAAACTACCTATCTATATTAAACAAAGCTCCTCATTAGCACTTTTCAAGAAAAATCTTGATGATTGAATGGGAAATAGAAAATTCACCCCGGGGATCACCTCTGTGGCTCTGCTCAACAGTGGCACAGGAAAATAATTTTCTTGGGTGGCAAAAGCCAGGGTACCTTTTTGGCTGGGCTTGTATAGGCCCCAGGGCTGATAGCCTAGTTCCTACCTATGAACCTATGATATCGAAAACATCTAGATCCTCTGCAGTTTGGTTTTGTCAAGGGTAGATACTGTTTAATTAATTTAGTAAAATTCTTTGTGAATGTAACCCAGGGTGTTGACAGCAGTTTTGCTGCCCATATGGCATACCTCAACCTGGCCAAAACATCTGACAACATACCCCATGCTAGCATAATTAGTAAATGTTAATGTTCTAAAATAGATCTGTATGTGGTAAGGTGGATAGCAAATTGGTTAAAAGAGAACCTGCGCAGTACAGCTCCTAGATACCTCATCAAAGAGTATGAAAGAGACCAGTGGTGTCCCACAGGGGTCAAGGTTGGGATCCCTCCTGTTCAGAGTTTACTTTTGTAATCTCCAGACCATAAACCATGACCTTTGGCTATCAATGTTTGCAGATTACTGAAAACTGAAGTCATTGTCAAGTCCTCCTCTGATGCATAAACCCTTCAGCAAGAACTTACATACTTAAATACCTGGTGTACTAAAAACTGGATTAAATTAAATGCAAAAAGTGCCATATTGTCACATCTGGTACACTGTCCTTCCTCCAAGATACAGCATAGACAATACCCCACTTCAAAATGAAAATGATAGGGACCTTGGAACGTGGATGAATAATTACCTCTCCTTTGATCATCATATGACAACAGTAGTACTGAAGTCCTTTTACAAGGTGTCATTGCCAAAGGAATTATTTCAAGATAATAAATAAATAAATAAATAAAACAATACAATTATTTCAAGATCTAAAGAGGTCATTTTTCCCTTATATTCAGCTTTGATCGGGCCATTTACTGAGTAAAATGCCCCGTTTGGAATATATCTCACTTGGCATATCAAGCAACTAGAAGACTATTGGCCTAAATCCATAACCTAATAACATGTAATTTATATAGATTTAACTTGACAGGGTCATACACAAAACTCTGATAAATAAATTAGAACAACTAGGTACTGATGTACTCTTGATAAGATGGATAAATGCATGGCTTACAAATAGGACATGGCAAGTATCATTCAACTGGACAGGTGAAATCTTTGGTTAAAGTCAGGGTGCCTCACAGAGCTCTGTCCTAGGCTCTTACTTGTTTAGACTGTATCTTTCAGACCTAACTTTTTCATATGAGGTATTCTACTGTCTATATGCATATGACCTGAAATTGGGTAAACTGATTACATGTGTTACAGATAAGGCATGCCTGCAAAATAACTTGACTAAATTAATCATTTGGACACAGGAGAATAGCATCCTGATAAATACATCAAAAACTAAGTATATGAGGTTTGGGAGACATAAACTGAAAAGAGAACATTTACTACAGCACACAGTGATTGAACTGTAGACTCATTTAAGGACCTGGGTATATGAGTAGATCCAGCTATGAGTTTTTCTAATCATATCAGCCAATTGGTTAATGATAGTTATAGAACTATAGGTTTTATAAAAAGATGTATAAAATTTAGGAATTCAAAATGATGATGTCACTGTTTTTTAGTTACATTAGACCCAAACTTGAGTATGGAATAACAATATGGAAACTCTATAAGAATACAAGCATGAGTAAACTGGAAAGAGTACAGTGGAAATATACCAAGGGCATCCATGGATTTGAAAATTAAAGTTATTATGAAAGACTAAAATATCTGACCTTGTACAGTGCTTCTTACAGATATCTAAGAGGAGATCTTATTCAGGTATATAGGGCATTTAGAGACAACTACCTCTGGGAATGTTTGGGGTTAACAAAAAGTATTAGAGAATCATCAGATGACCTATGTAGAAGATTCTGTAGGAATGAGAAGTGTACCAATTGGTTCTCTGACAGAGTAGCTGATGCATGGGACAGACTACCAAATTACATTAAAGCAAGTACTAGTTGAGATATTTTTAAGAACAGCCTGGATACTTATTATGGGAACAAATGTTTTGGTTTATTGGCAAGCTAGAAGGGCATTAATGCCAATGCTTGAAATATTTGTATCTATGTATATATATATGTATGTATGTATGCATGTATGCATGTATAACCTACGAGGAAGGAATTGAAGCACTTTCTCTTTATTCTGAATCTTACAGACTCCTTAAGGATGACCTATGCCTTGTCTTCTATGCCATTATGGACCCAGGGGTCATGGAGTTGTTGTATCTTACAAATCAATCTGTCCCAGTAACACTGGAACCAAAGATCTAAATCTTCACCAGCAGATAAATACGACACAATTTAGAGATAGATTCATAATGCAGTACCTCCCAAGCTCTGGAACAGACTCTCCCTGAAAATTAAGTTGTGTGATAGACTATCTTCCTTCAAATTGGCCTCAGATGACTGGATGCATGCATTAGTTCTTGTTTAATCACTTGGGCTTCAGGCCAGTTATTTTACATTAAGAAGGTTTGTGGTCTGCACTCTTGTGGGAGGAGAGGCTAGATTCTGCCCTGAGCTGGGAATTTCTGGTTAAAGGCTTATTGTGCCTGCTTATTTGAACTGTTTCTTTCTGAAATTTGTGTGTCTTGTTTGCTGTAGCCCAGAAGTTAGTAGTTTATTGGCCATTTTGGGCTAATTTCTATCTCTTTCATTTATCTGCTAAAAAAAAACGCATTTGCACATTTTATTCAGCTCAGCAAGTGCCTGCCAGGTGTCCTGTAGAGTTCTACAGCAGCAGAGAGACAAAAGAGAGACTTTGGAGTGATTAAGTATCATTTTTCTGCATTTCCTTGCTGTCTTTAACTAATTCTGCCTAAAACGTCATTTTTTAGCATTTCTGTGATTTAAAAAGCTTATTTCTGTTACATATTGTACGTATTTGCTGCCTGCACTTGAACTAAGTCATTTTTGTGTTTACATAATCTGTTTAACTGTTGTAGGCTACACATTAAAGTGTGATAGCCATTTCTGTGCATTTAAAGTGTTTTTTTGATTGTATCTGCTTTATTTTCTGAAAAAAAAGACAAAAAAAAAACAAACAAAAAAATATACTTGTTTCCCACATTTCCGAACTAGTATTGTCCAGTTTTCAGGTTACTGCTGAATTCAGGGCTGTGTTAAAAGTTTCTGTGTTGCCCATACATTACTTGGATAGAAGGAAGTTTCTCTGTTCACCTGTGAGAGAGGGGAACGTTGAGCAGCCTATCTGTCCCTGGAGGAGTGGTTTCAGCCCAGAAGTTAATAGTTTATTGGCCATTTTGGGCTAATTTCTATCTCTTTCATTTCCCTGCTATAAAAACGCATTTGTGTGGTTTTGCGTGGCGGGCAGCGCCGGTTAGCTAGGGTTAAACTTTTCCCGGCTCCACGAAGTCTATTCTTCAATTTTTTCCCTTAGAACTAGACAAACTTTCAACTTAAGCACTCAAACCATTCATTTCACAGCCCAGCACTTGCTCAAATCTCATAGCAAGCACTAATTAACCCTAGCACTAGACCCCCCCTATACTGTCCAGAAGGACAAGGCTCTCTGATCGTCCCTACCAGCCAATCAGTAAAACAGCTCACTTTACCTATTCAGGCATGTCTAAAGGGCAGTTTCAGGTGTACTATTCAGTCCAGCTGGTGAATCTGGGCATTTTGAGGCAATGTTACAACTGCCTCATGTACACAGACAACCCTCTCCTAACACCAAACACTAATATATGCAAGAGATGCAATTATACAGCCAAACTGGAGGCAAAGCTTTCTCAACCCAAGACTGGAACTGACAGTCAAGAGGAAAAGGGAAATACTTGCAACACATCATCAGTCTCACCCAGATCTATTAAGCCAACACCGGCTAATAACACACATAAATACACAAAAACATACTCGGAGGCTCTAAATAAAAATCTGCAAAAGCAACAGAGACCTCCAAAGCAGACATCCAAGCAACCTCCACACCCCATCACAAACCATGAAACACATACTTCACATAATCAGTGTGCCACACAATCACAGCCCTTAAGACAAAATAACATACCCAACACACTAGTAATAGGCGACTCTATAGTCAGGCACACTGATGTCCCACTAACTAGGCTGGAAAAGGAGAAGGTTACAGTTAGCTGCCTGTTGGGCGCCAGGATCCACCACATAACACAAGCACTCAGGTCGCTCGAGAACAAGTACAAATACAATTCTGTCATTGTCCATGTTCATGTGAATGACCTGAGACGTACCTCCCTGGACTACATGAAAAGAGACATGGAAGAGCTCTCTGATCATGTAGCCCAGACCAGTATGACCCTGACCCTGAGTAACATCCTGCCCTCACCAAGAATGATGCCACAGTTTAAAGAAAAGAAATGATCAGTTTCAACAATTGGCTAAGTTTCTGGTGTCATTCAAAGGGGATCCAATATCTGTCTGCTTGGGATGACATGATTGACAGACTTCGATGCTTTGCCAGAGACAGCCTGCATCTGTCACCCCTGGGTCTTTGGATACTGGCTAAGGCTCTTGCTACCCCTATAGTGCCTTCTTAGTGATGTTCCAGAGAGGAAATTATCACTGTTACAGCTATAAATAAATGCAATCTAAGGGTCATGCTGCTCAGTGCTAGAAGTCTAAATCTCAAGACGCACTTGCTCGAAGCACTCCTCAAAATGGAGAACATTGACATTTGTGCTGCAACGTTGATCTGGTTTAAAGCAGCAGAAAGCACCCCTGCACTACCAAACTATAACTCATTCCACACCTTTTGGCCGCAGAACATGGACCGAAGCTCCAAAGGTGGTGGTGTCTCCATATTTATAAAGGATATGCATACCTCCAGACTAGTATCCCAGCATAACGCATCTGAGACACTTCAGGTACAACTAACATTGGATAAGATGGTGATTCAGGTCATAGCCTGCTATAGGTCCCCACACATGTCCCATGACTCTCACTTCATGTTCCTAAGCTCCCTGGAAACTATTAGGGTCCAACCCAACACTCTCATACTAGGTGACTTCAACTACCTCTCCATCAACTGGGAAAACTACTCATGCACCAATACAGTGGCCCAACGCTTCCTGGAATTCATCAGTTCCAGTGCCTTGGACCAGCTCATTCTTACCCCCACTAGAGGAAGCAACATTCTTGACCTGGTTATTACTAACATGGGCAACTGTTGCTCTACACCAATAGTCAATTCCTCCCTGGTTAGATCCAACCACAAACTAATCACCATGGAAATCCACATCTCACCCACACCTCCCACAAAGGTAACCACCATGAAAAACTTCTCCAAAGCTGACTTTGGAATCCTAAAAGCAGAGGTGGCTAACTTCATGTCACCCATATCAATGGAAAATAGATGCATGACTGCCAAATCATACACCGATGCTCTGTATGAACACGTACATAAATGCATGGAACTAGCCATACCCAACAAATCCAAGACGCTCTCCTCTAAAAAAAAGGAAGACAATCTGGTGGTCCCCTGCCATTCATAAACTCTACAACAGAAGGAAGAAACTGTTGCAAAAAGGTGAAGCCCCAAGACTGGAAAAACTCCCTTATTAGCCTCAACAAAAAATTGAGATCCCTCATCAAAACCTCTAAAGCCAGCTATGCAGGCAGAATAGTGCAGACACTAAAAACAACCACAAAGCCTTCTATACTTATATCAGGAATCTCCACAGCAATACCCAGGGTTATTGCAGCACAGGTTAAAGCTGCATTGTCCAAGGGCAAGAATACAGCTTCCATGGGACCCAACAATATCCCTGGATGTGTTCTATATGAACTGCAAAGTGAACTGGCACCACATGTGTGTGCCCTGTTTAATCACAGCCTCACCTCATGCTTTGTCCCTACCAAATGGTGCACTGCTACAGTCATCCCTCTCCATAAAGGGGGATCGACTACAGACCCTGGAATTATCGCCCCATTAGCCTGACGAGTGTAATACTGTAAGGCTATGGAGCATATCATCATGGACCTAATTAGCAAGGACACAGGTAATCTCCGAACTCTAGATCCCACACAATTTGGTTTTGTGAAAGGTAGATCATGCCTGCTCAACCTGGTTGACTTCTTTGAGTCAGTCACCAGAGCTGTGGATGAGAGCAAGGCAGTTCATACAGCCTACCTCGATCTGGCCAAGGCCTTTGACACCATTCCCCACTCAGGAATTATTGATAAACTCACCAGACTAGACATCAACCCCTATATCACTAGGTGGGTTGCAAATTGGCTCACAGCTAGAACCCACAGTGTGAAAGTAGTGGACTCCAAGTCAGACTGCCGACCAGTAACGAGTGGAGTCCTACAGGGATCAGTCCTGGGTCCTCTCCTGTTTGGCATCTAGTTCTCAGAAGTCCAGGCCAACACGGAGGGATTCTGGCTGACCAAGTCTGCAGACGACTGCAAGCTGGGAGCCATTATTAACTTCCCAAATGATGCAGACATCCTACATAAAGGCCTCAATGAGACCAACGACTGGTGTTGAAACCATGACCTTAAGCTTAAAGCCAAAACATTCGTCATCATACCCTTTGAGAAAAACTCATTTCCCACTAATTACCACATCAATGGGAGTCCACTGAGCACTGAAGGTGTTATAAGAGGTCTGGGGACAAAGGTTGACAGCAACCACTCCTTCGACCACCACATTGCCACTGTGGTCAGAAAGTCCTTCTGTGTAGCGCATCCCATAACCAAGGGTTTTGTATCCAGGAAGAAAGAGGTCATCATCTCTCTCTACTTTTCCCTCATTAGGCCAATCATTGAGTATAATGCCCCATTTGGCATGTACCTCACTAGACACATGCAACAGCTGAAAAGGCCACAAAAGTACCTCATGAAGAGGATCCTAGGTCTTAAACACATGTCCTACATGGACAGACCCAAAAAACTTCAGCTATTCTCTGTCTCATATTGTCTACTAAGAGGTGATGTCTGCTTGACTTACAAAGCCATGTCTGACCTAGCTCTGTTAGAAATGCTACATCTAATGAAATCCCAATCCCTCTGCAACACACTCCAGAGACCTCAACCTCATTACCACAATCAACAGAACATGCTGGAGGGACAGGTTCATAACCCAGAGACTGCCCATGCTCTGGAATAGACTTCCCGTACATGTCAAGCAGAGCACCTCACTGGCCATCTTCAAGAGAAATCTTGATGAGTGGATGGGAAATATAAAGTTCACACTAGGGATCACTCCAGTGGCTCTATTTGATAGAGGCACTGGGAACTAACGTTGGGTGGCATGATACCAGGGCACTTCTATGAGCTAGGCTTGTAACGGCCCCAGTGCCATCAGCCTAGTACACACCTATAAACCTATGAACACCAACAGGAGCAGACTCAGTAGAAATATAAGGAAATATAGAAACAGTACTATAAATAAATAAAAAATACACACGTAAAAGTTACCCACCATCAATATGTGCCATATACTTACAGTTTACAGTTTTCACAGTGCAGATAGAGACATATAAAGTGAGCTATGCAGAGAGTTACATAAATAACAATGACATATTGCACATAAATAATGTTTTACCCATGTAGCGCGTTAGGCTGTGGGTCTGTTGTCCAGTGGTCTGATAGCACGTAGGAAGAAGCTGTTATGGAATCTGGATGTGCTGCATCTCCTGGTTCTGCAGCACTTCCTTGTTGGCAGAAGTCTGAACAAGCCATAAGCCATAAAATAATCACTCATGTTACCACAGCATATACCAAAGTTGCTTAATCATAACAGCCCTTAGT
Source organism: Protopterus annectens (assembly GCF_019279795.1). Taxonomy (NCBI): domain Eukaryota; kingdom Metazoa; phylum Chordata; order Ceratodontiformes; family Protopteridae; genus Protopterus; species Protopterus annectens. Next base: position 1,310,112,800 of record NC_056733.1, read on the forward strand.
TACCAGTTGTTGTCGTGGTGCTTGCTTGCTTCACATACAAATAAGCCCTTAGTGTTCACATGTGACTGATTTATGGCTATTCCCGTTTTGCAGCCTACAGGAGAAATACACGTTTTACCATTGTTTCCACTGATCACTCTTTCTCCAAGGTACAGGGAGTTTTGACATAGAATAATAAAGTAAGGAGGTGTAGACAGCATAGATTCTCAGCCGGGGCATGTTCATAGGTTAGTAGCAAGATAACTGCCCTTGCAAGCCATTTTAAGCCTAGCCAATTATCCCTTGTGAGACTCAAACTCTGCACCTTATATTTGTAAGGCAAACACCTTAGCCATTAAGCCACCCTCCCAACCGTGTGTGGTTGGTGAAGAACTGTCCTCTGCAAAAAAATGCATATTTTCTTCTGTCATATGCTCTTATTTTGAGAAGCTTCAGACATATTATATAAAATGAAATGCATTTTCGGATGTTTAACAACCAGATGAAGTAAAAATACATCCAAAACGAAAGCCATACAAGGCAATTCAGTCTACTTTGAGGGACTCTAACTGTCTGAACTTGACAACTTGTATTATATACATGTGATAGTGTCCAGCTCTTTTGTAAGATTTCAGATACTGCATTAACTCAGATAACATGCCAACACAACAATGAAGCTTAAGTTACTGATATGTCATCCTGCTATTTTCTAAGGCACATATGCTTCCATCTGAAAATCTTTCTGTAAATGCTCATACTTTAGTTTCATTGGTTTCTGGGGTTTTGCAACACTGAACTGAACTGGCTACATCTTGTGCTGAATTGTGGTACCTGGCCAGGAGCGGCCTTAGGTCAGCTGCTGCCCTAGGCAAAAGAGCTTCACGGCGTCCCCCCCCACCACCACACTACCCAGTGCCCCCATCCTGGTCTACCTACTCAAATAAATACAGGAAAAGTGCCCCTGCTAGAGCGGTGCCCTAGGCGGCTGCCTAGTTGGCCTATGCCTAAGGCCGGCTATGTACCTGGCTCTGTCCAGTACATTTCACTGGCAGCACATTATATTGTTTTTTTTCCCAGATAGGCTGTATTGGTTATTTGTCTAGTCTGTGATTCTAGCTGTGGTATATTTAACCATGTATGATTTATGCCATGCTTATCTTACTGATTAAGTTGTACCACACCTTCCACTGCAGTTTCTCAGTTCTTTACTCTGACCCTACTCTAAGTTTTGTAGGTGCAGTTGAAATCCTCAGATATTCATTTCTTTTCCTCCAAAGCTGCAGATACATATTAGCTAAGTCCTTAGTATACAGGGTTTAAGGCCCTGATTAACACCCAGATGACCCAGGTTTGAATAGCAACCATGACACTGGAGGAATGAATCAATGACAGATGTGAATGGGAGCCTGATTCTACCCATATTGGTGGGTGGAATCAGTTCAGTCTTGCTGACTGAGCCCATCTAATATGGACTAACATTCCATTTCAGTATCACAGGCTATATATACACTCGCCCTTAGACCCTCATTTCCAAAGATTACAATTGTGATCTTCTCACTTACAACAGACAGCCCATGCTGGGGTGCCTTCTGTGCAGTCTGCATGTCCTCCCTATGTTTGTGTGGGTTTTCTCCAGGTGCTCCTATTTCCTCCCACATTTGAAAGACATGTGTCTAGAGTGTTTCTCCCCGGGCCTCTGCTGAAAATTGACTTTATTCCAAGTCAGACTTTCCTGGTAAACAAATGTTAAACAAATAAATAATAAATATAATGGGTTTACTTCAGAAGACTGACAAACCAAAAGACTGAAAATTCAAACTAGTGAACACATTTTTAATGCATGAGGCAAGCCCCCTGCACTCCTTCATGTGGGGGGCAATGCCCCCACACCCCCTGGTAACTATATGTATACCAACTCCAAGATGGGAGAAGGGGCAAATTCCCTCATTCAGTATTTTGAAATTTCAGTCTCTTGGGATTCAGTCTTTTGGTCGGTGAAGTAGATCAATATATATATATATATATATATATATATATATATATATATATATATATAATTTTTTTTTCACTTTGGAACATCAAAATACCATAAGCTTGAAATTCAAAACTTCTTCTTTTTCTTTCAGCTTTTCCCAGTTAGGGGTCGCCACAGCAGATCACCTGTCCGCTCATGATTGGCAGTGGAGTTTTACAGTGTCGAGTTGCCAGCCCAGCGCCCAACCTTCTACAGAAGGCACACACACACATGCACTCACACCTAGAGCCAATTTAGAGTGTCTAATCCACCTATCTTGAAAGTTCAATACACAAACCTGAAAACACTGATTCCCAGAACATTGAAAAAACATAGGAAACCAACTTTTACTATATTCCACCACAACAACATACAGAAACAAACAAACAACAAACTATATTGAACTTCTCCAAATATAAGCAGTGGGATGAGCCCCCCTGCTCCCCCCATGTGGGGGTCTGCACCCTCCACCCCCCCTGCTACTTAAATATATCAACTCTGAGATTGCACTACACAGAACAAAACTGCAAACATACCATTCCGCTCTTCATGGCTGCCTGTTTAAATTGTAAAAAGCTATCCTCAACCTTCTCTTAGAAACACTACTGCACTGCAAAACGCTACACATTACTATATAGCTCTCCAATACGTAGAGTTTCACATGTAAACTCAGTCATGTTCCTTTCTTATTTAATATACTACAACATAACACATCTGAAAGCCACATCAACTAATTTCACATCATAACAGTGTTTACACAGCCGAGTCAACATTTTGACATTTGACATTGTGAACGTTCAGCATAATGAACTTGCAAGATTTTGGTCTCAATGTTTTGAATTTCAAGCTTATGGTATTTTGATGTTCCAAAGTGAATCCACACACACGCACACACACACACACACACACACACACACGTAAATATATATATATATATATATATATATATATATATATATATATATATATATATACTTACTTTACTATAGCACAACCTCAGTGGAAAAAGAAAATATCAAATACTTTGAATCACTGCCATCATACAATCAGAAATGACACATGCACTGATTTCTATCAGAAAAGAAATAAAGGAGTTCAAACATAGGAAAATATAAATCAGTAAATTTAAACTCATCCACTTTACTCTCAACCACGTATAAGAATACAGAAGGCATTGTACTGTGGTTGCAGGCCAGTAGGAGGAAGGTTACAATGCTAGCATGTAAAAACTCCAAAGTTTATCAAAACTGATACCACACTCACACTACCCCAGTGTCATTAGTTCATTATTTACTCCACTAAAGCTTTGCTTTTTCTAAGGCTTCATCAGTTCTCACACATTTCATAATATAGTACTTCCTGACATCTCCTGTCCCAGAGTTCCCAAATATAGACTATAAATGTTTTTCATAGCTCATCCTTTTTTTACTTTATTTTTGATTAAATGTAAGAACCAGCACAGTGATTCACTAGCTAAGATTCCTTACTTGCAGATTCATGGTGTTTGCATCAATTCTAACCTGTGTTCACTCCTACTATGGAGTTTGCATGCTATCTTCATATCTGCATGTTCTCTTTTTAGCAGCTCCTGTCAACCATATCCCAAAAACATGCAGGCTGATGGACAGCTTCAAACTGTTCACATTCATTGTATTTACATTTGCTGTTTTGGCCAAAGTCATGGCTAAAATGACAAGTTCACTTCCTTAATTAAAAAATGGGTACATCTGAAAAATAGCAAAGGTTTTAGGAGTTATCAAGGGGTTCGGGTACTTGCAGGTCTGCTTTACCTTTTTTTTTTCTTTCTAGTGGATCAGAAGCAAGCCTCCAATCCAAAGAAATAGGAAGAGCTATACTGTCAGACATTTGTTGTGTTTGTGGGAGGGCTGCTTATAGTTTTTCCCAGGCTTTTAAAACCCTGCTTCTGGTTTGTACAGTCATGTTAGAACCTTATTAAATACGAGAGGTACTTTTTCAGTCTCTGAAATCAGTTATAGTTCTATGAAAGGAGGTAAAGTATTTATAACTGGAGACATTGTATCAATATACATAGTGAGTGATTCCACATCCTGCTGGTCAGGAAGTTGACAGAAAAGTTCAAGATTTTATCTAACTATTCTGCTTTAATGCTCAGCCTATTTACTTGATTTGCTGTACATGGAGTAGCACTGACTGCAGTAGTGTTTCTGCTTTCATAACAAATTTTGCTCTAAATGTTTTCACCATAGCATCCATCTGACTTAAGTAGACTAATATGCACGTGTCACATAGTAACTATTCTATATAGTACATGTACAAGAGACACATAGAAATTGTATTTGTGATATGGAAAGTCTCATGAGAAAACTATATTTAATCTAGTATACAAAAGACAGTGGGGGGATTCAGTAATCCTACGTGTAAGACTAAGTAAGTCTTACTCAGAAACGGCAGCCTATGAGTATGACGTCAGCGCACTATGCATATTCATGAGGGCGCACTGACTCAACTCCAAGGCTAACACTGAGCGTGTACGAGTGCAGGGGGCATGTCAGACTGCCGAGCAGTCCAAATATCCACGCCCCTGCAAGTGCCTAAATCTGCAAATGTCACCAGATATGAGCAAGTCCACTCAAATGTGTATATCCCCAACACTACACTCCCCACATTCAAAATCCCTGTACAAATGAAATAAAATGTAAAACAATATTTATTTTATTATTCCCGATATAGCTGCCTGTATTTGCGCGTGTGTGCGTAGGTGTGCCCATTGCTTAGCTACAGTAAGCAGTTAAGACATCGAAGAGGATAATAAATCACTTATATGCAAATTAAGCCAAATAGCAATAGTGTAGTGGTAGAGTCTTCGCACAAAGAGAAGACATTTCCAGTTCGCGTCCCACCACTCCCCTTTCCATTTTCTGTAGGAAATCTGTGCATAAAAATAATTCCTGACATTTACCTTTTAAATTTTATTAAAATGCATTGAAATGGCCTATGTAGTAATGAACGATATTTTAAATATATATAAGAAGGTGAAATGGTCATGCATATTAATGAATGCATAAGTAACCTATCTTAAGCAATGTGAAGCACTGCTAAGCAACGTTTACCAGTATGAAGCACATTTAAGAATAATTGCTCATAGCTAAGCACTGCGTTAACTAGCGCAATGGCTTTGCGCATAGCTGTGCACCGCGCCAACTAGCGCAACGTTGGGCAACGTAGAGCAACGTTGGGCAAAGTTGAGCAAAGTCGGCTAAACACAGCCATACCTCCTAGCCGGTCAGGCCAGTAGTAAAATAAAAGCAATGACAGGCCTCAAACCCAGGATACTATGCACCATAATCACAGTACTGAACCACTAAGCCATGACAGCTTTTGCTGTTCATGCACTGTCAACATACATATACATATTAATCAAAGTTTACTCAGTGCTAAGCAGGTGTGCACTCAGCTGAGATATTTCAAAACTGGCAAATCACAAATAAGTGTGGGAAATGAGGCATATTTAAGCTCCATAGGAGGGAATAATTGCCATAACTGGTTGTAGCTCCCATCTGCAGTCAGAATGGCTGGTGCTGGAGAGGGCTCTCGTTTTCAAGCACAACGGTGGAGCATTGAGGAGTCAAAAGTGATGGTTTGGCTCCTCATCCATCATCATGATGCAAGACTCCTGCAGGGCCAGTTCCAAGGCACTGAGTACAAAGCAGAAGCCTGGAACCGTTTAGCACATGATCTCACCAGTGCCACAGGTTTCCCTCGGACTGGTGAGCAGGTCAGACACCACTACGCAGACCTGAAGAGACGGAAGCAGGACCAACTGAACCAATGGATACAGGAGGCCCGTGGGAATGACAATGCCCCACTACTGAGTAGGTAGCCATGGAATGGAGTATGTAAGAATTGTTATTGTAGTCTATATAATGGACAGGTATGTCTCAATATCCCTTCATTTACTTCACAGCTGCAGGTGTCTGTGCTGCGAATCAGCAAGACTATGCAGATAGGCTGCTAAGGTTGCAACACCAGGCAGGTTAGTAATTATTCTGCATGTATTGTTATATAAAATAAGTGAGAGAGCCTGAAAAAAAGTGTTGTAGCCCAATAATAAAGGCATAATAAGTCCTGAATAATTTCTCTGCATGTACTGTTACATAAAATAAGTGAGAGAGCCTGAAAAAGAGTGTTGTAACCCATTAATAAAGGTATAATATGTCTTGAATAACTCTTCTGCATGCACTGTAATATCAAATAAATGAGAGAGCCTCTAGAAAAGTGTGTAATGTAATTAATAAAGGTATAATTCCTGGAGTGTGTCTGTGTCACTTACTTCAAAAGGTTGTTGTACTCTTGTATTATATAAATAGTACTGTTGTATTAAGCACTGTCAACCCACACTTGGCCAGGCCCATATAAAGTGGATGAAGGGAGTGCCAGTAGCTGTGAAGCATATATACAGTCCTCAACTGTTGGTTAATGGCTGGCATGCATAGGTAAATCTGGCACATGGGTAGCTTGTTAATGTGTTCCCCAAAAATGTCAATGTGCTGCTAGAAATGTAGGGGGCTGTAGAAATATAACTGATAATGTCACCTGAACACATCCAGATATGTAGATATATAAATATAAATAAAATATATAGATACGTAGCAGTAAAATCTCCATCCTGGACAGTTTGTATGTCAGATACAGGTCAGGTATATAAGGAACTAGCCAAACCCATTTCACAACTTAATGCACGTGGCGTAGTGTAATAATACATGTAGGGGATATACTCCTGCAGTCAGTAGGAATGTAGTGTTAACTATAAGTACATATAAGATGTTAATGGAGGTATCTTTTTACACCCTACTGTATGTGCATAAACAATGCGATTCCACACCTCAATGGGTATGTCTAATCTCAAAACATTTGTTGGGACATATGTCCTATTGTTTTATAAATATCTGCATTTACTTTGATGCATGTGCCCTGTTCAAACACCACAATCTTGGTGGCCTGTTGCCACCAATCAATCCTGCATGCTGTTGGAATGTCCACTGTTGTTCTATATATGCATGTGTTATGCTTGCTGTTCAACTGTTGGAACTCTGGTGTGTTGGATTAATGGGAATATTACTGCATGCTGTTACAACTAATTTGGAATGCTGTTGGCTGTTACCAACCCATATTGTCATTAAATCCTACTAAACATAGAACGTATGGGAAGGCCGGTCCCAGTGGACCCACCTGTCCCACCTCAGCTGGCGATGGCACCTGGCACCTGTAGGTCCAGTGCCTAGCCCGGGACCTCCTCCACCGTTGGCTCTGTGCCACCTTTGGGTGGAAGCGCTGCAGGGGATGGGGCTCGTCCCCCCCAATGCAAGCATGGCTGGAGGAGGGCCACCTATCACCCTCCGAACGGTCTGGGCTGTGGTGCATAGGGAGATCCAGCGTTCAGTCGCTGATCCTCTATGCCAACTCGAGGCAAGAGTGGCGCGACTCATGGGTGAGCCTGCCCTCCTACACAGCCCCCAGCACAGCCACCCTCTGGGCTGTGAAGGTGCAGTGGTGACTGCCCATGGGTGGGGATCTCAGTTCCACTGTTGCCATCTGTGGGCTCATGGGCTTGCGATTTCCAAACATCCTTCCCCGTCAATGGTGTTCACCCACCCCATGTGTCATATTTTGCCCCTGTATGCATCTTGTTTGTCTTGTCTGTGTACCTCCCCAACCTACCTTCCCAAGTATACCTACTTCCCCTACCCCACATTCCACTGTCACCTGAAAAAAAAAATGGGCAATCTGCTCCCACAAAAAAATTATGCCCCATACATAGCTGCCCATTTTGCACACATGTCCGCTGGACACATAAACTGAAATTTAATTGGCAGTACAACATACTTTGTTGTCCTCACCCCTCTATCAGGGGTTGAAGGTCCTTCCCTACACCCATCCTGCACATCCCTAGCTGTTTTCCCTACTGTCTTTCCCTCTTTGTGCCCCTTTTTCACCACTTTATTATCTCCCCATTTTCTTTTCTTTCAAAGAAATTAGCGCGGGGGTTAGCGGGAGTAAGCACTTTTAAGCAGTCATTAGCGGGTTTGCATGAGTGTGCACATGTGTGCGTTAGCTAAGTATTGCTAAGTGTCGAGCAAACCCACGCAAACCCACTTACAACTGCTTAAAAGTGCCTTAGTCAACCTGCATGTGAGGGCCCTTGTTCTGCTCAGCAGCAAAATAAAACACCACTGTCAGTCTCAAACCCCAGACACACTAAACTGCATGAAGTACCACTAAGCCAAAGTGCATATATCGCAAGTTGTTGCTGAAATATATATATCATGCATCAGAATGAGTGAATGTAAAGGAAAGATAGGAATGCCATAACACAAAACCTGTTCTGTGGAACTTTACCAGCAGTTGTTGTGGAATTGCATTACATGACTGTGATAACAGAACCAGACATTCTAGCAGTAAATAATGTTACAGCAGCACTTTACAACCTCCACACAGTATCATAGCAGGACAATCCCCACCCAAACGTACAAAATACCTGTGTGTTCAGGGTCCAGCAAGGATGTAGGTAGGCATACTCAGTACTGGAATTGTCCAGTTTTCATGAGTATCCTGTGATAATGTCAACAAAAGAAAAAGCACAAACTGTGCAGAAGTGAGTACATTAATATCCACAGTATAGCAGTTCTCAAACAGTTCATGTTCCAAATGTAAACATCTCAATAACTACGTATGTATGGCAGCTAATTGTATAAGTAGAAAAGAAACTACATACTCCCATGTATCTTGTGTTAGCATTTGTAGGGGTGAGTACAATTCTACACTGTCAACTGTGTACTGGAAGTAGCAACATTCAGGTCTGAGTACAACATTCAAATCGCTGGCTACACCCCTAGCATCAATTAGAAGAAGTATACCAACCTTCTGGCTTACACAACGGTATCCACAGCAAACAAGCATGGTCCACACTTTGGAAAGCTGAAAGGGCTACACCTACCTGACTTAGCAGTTTATAGCACTGGGTTGCTATGATAGTGAGTACTGCAAGTACCACACAGCAGGCTGCATGCAATTGCCAAATGGTGGCCACCAATTGGTACAGAGGCCATCACATGTACATGTGCAGATACCTATAAAAGCAGTCTGTACTTGCTGTCCACACATGTAATCATTTCATTGCAGGTATGGAGGGAGAGAGAGAGAGAGAGCGAGAGAGGCACAGAGGCAGACAACAGCAGCAGCAGAAATAAAGAAAAAAGATCCAAAGAAAATATATTGAAAGAAAAAGTAATATATTGAAAAAAAAAGATAAAAAAAGAATATATTGAAAACAAAATAATATATTGAAAAAAAATTATACTGAAAAAAAATATATTGAAAAAAATTATTGAAAAAAATATATTGAAAAAAAGTATATTGAAAAACAAATATAGCTTGAAAAATAAATTCAAGATATACAAAAGAACATCAATTACAAAAGACATTGAACCAACAAATACGAACACATAAAAAGGAAAGGTATGTAACAGCTATGTATTTACTGGTATGTAGTAGATGTTTATGAAGAGTACTCTACATAGTTTGAATCATCCATATGTGGCAGCAGTACGTATCAATGCACAGATGTCCTGCATAACTACTGGCATGGAGAAATGAGTATGTAGCTGTGTGTATTGGGATGTGACTGTGACATATGTAGTTCAGCATTAAATGTCAAACATCTGATCCATGTTATCTGTGTTCTGTACAGTAGTGTGTACAATGTCTGTTTGGGGGAGTAGCCCATACGGTTATATAAACATGGATGTGACAGAGTAACAAATGCATGCTATCCATATTAACATGTAGCTTAGCATTGGCAACAGCTGTATCAGGCTAGTATGCTAACCTAGCATTTGCAGCTATATATGCACACTCTAAAATTACTGTGTGCTCATATGTGACACCTGTTCATGTTGCAGCAAGGGCCAACAGGTCAGCTGTGAGGTACACGAACTTACAACAGTGTGTACCTTGTGTGTGTATGGCACACACATACGGAGAGATCTGTCTGTGTCAGATATATTAGCATCTGTACATGTGCATAGAGCAAGGGACATACTGCAACTGTTTGTGAAGGGTGGACATATATATGTTGTTGAAGGTTGTTATGTGCATATTTCTATGTAGGTTGTAGTGTGTGGCAAACAAGACAGCATACAGTGCTGGAATATGACATGTGGTGGTTAAACGGTGTGGGTATGATTCGTCAGGTCTGCAGTGTTGCAGCCAGTGAGGCCTGCTAAAGCTACATGGGCTGAGAACACCTTCAATGCATTCCACACAACACTGTGCAATATTATGACATAACTGTATACCTCACAACCTTCGCATAATTGATATCCCCACCATGAAAGGTGGACTGCGTATGTGCCTATATGTATCTCTATATGTACACCAATGGATGTTTATATGTATGTGGCTATATATATATATATATATATATATATATATATATATATATATATATAGAGAGAGAGAGAGACAGGGTAATATTTACTGCAACAGATGAGATGCCTGGTGACAAAGCCATGGACTCAAGCTCAATGTTGACACTGCATTGGCATCCCTTCTTGCAAATACTCTGTACCCATTAACTACCACATAGGTGGTAGTCTACTTAACACCGAAGGTGTGATAAGAGACCATGGGACACAGGTGGACAGTAGTTTCCCCTCTGATGATCACAGTGCCACACTAGTCATGTCATCTGTCTACGTGGCACACGTCATCACAAAAGGTGTGTCATCCCGGGAAATACAGGTCAGTGTTCCCCTCTACTCATCACACATAAAGCCCATTATAGAGTACAATGCCCCATGTGGTATGCACCTCACAAGATATCTACAGCAACTGGAAATGATACAGACATACCTCACAAAGAGTAATACTGGCCTCAAACAGATGCTCTATGCAGACCATCTCACAAACCCACAACTAGACTGTGTCACATACCGCCTACCCAGAGGTAACTTCTGCCTAACATACTAAGCTATGTCAAACCCAGAGCTGTTGGACATGCTCCATGTAAACAGATCACAATCCCTATGAGCTACACGCTGTAGAGACCTAAACCTTTTGACCACAATAAACAGCACATGCTGGAGGGATAGATTCCTATCTCAGAGACATCCCATACTCTGGAACAAACCACCTATCCATAGCAAACAAAGCTCCTAATTAGCAGTCATCATAAATAATCCTGAAGATTGTTTGGGAGATAGTGAATACACCCAGGCAATCATCTCTGTGGCTCTGCTTGACAGGGCCACATGAAATGTAATTACCTGTGTGTCAAAGGCCAGGATAGCGTATGGCTAGACTTCTATAGGCCCTAGGGCCAATAGCCTATTACCTACCTATGAAGCGATACACACCCACATGTACTTGTTGCAATAATTGCTATGTGAGGTTGACTGAGTGTGATGGTGAATGTGTTGGTGAATGTGTCAAAGTTCTGTATATGTGTGATAGCTTAGTGGGAAACTGTTCCTGTCATGGTATTATGTGTCCCAGCTGTGATCCCAGCAAAAGATGTGTATGCAATTGCTAGGCAGAAAAAGCAGTATGCCATACAGTCTAACATAGTCCCTTGTTGTCGACTGGGGTGTCCCATTGTAGGCTAAAGCAGTACATGTATGCTTATTGAGTGTTACTGCTGGTGAATCCAACTCCTGTATGAACTGTAGTACTACCTGAAGCTGTATGCCTAAACAGCACAGTATGGTGTATGTCCACATTTCTTGGAACCACTGTTTTCTGTGTTCCCTGTAGTCCTCATAGATTACATACCTCAGGCATAAGGTCTTGTAACTACTGACACACAGTACAGTAAGGTACACAGGTAAAGGTCACCTGGGTTGCCATACCTTTGTGTCTGGTTTGTATGTCTGATGTGTGTGTGGGTATGCCTGTACCATGGCCTCGGTCATATGTGAGTTACAGGATGTACGTGCATATCTAGCAACATGCATAGTCTAGTACAGCAGTATGCCACCTATATTAACGAATGTGCACATATGTTAGGTAGGGGTCTGCCATCAATGACTAGTGTGGTATACTGGTAATACTGTAACTGGACTTTACAATCATTGCAATGGATTACATATTTCTTGATGCATTAGCTTGATATATACCTCCTGTGGCTATGTGGTGCATTGTGTTGCATACAGTGTGCCATGTACTGTTGTATAGTCTTACATACTGGTTTAACTTTGTTGCTGTGCAAAACATGGTCTGATATATAGAGTGTGCCAGGCACTGTCAGGCAGTTGTGGGTTGAGAACTGATATGTGGTATTGAAAATGTGTATCTTCTGACAGTCAATAGGTTGCTATATATGGCAGTTAACTGATATCTGTACTTTAGAATGTTACGTGTGCCACATGACTTGCTCACACATTTTGTTTCATTGTCTTCCAGGGTCATGTCCCACCATCGTAATCCCGCCTATAGCACGGCAGAGGAGGAACAGATCATGGTGAGCTTGGTGCAGCACTATGCCCTGCTGTTCTCCAGAACCAGCCAGTACCAGTGGACTGCACTGTGGCAAGATCTTGTCCATAGGGTAAATGACATAGGCATGCATAACCGGACATATGAGCAGGTACACCATCACTGCAGTGATTTAATTAGACATGTCTGGCAGCATGCATCTGATATCCACAGACAACAGCTTGCCACAGGTGGGGGGTAGCCATCCATCCCCCCCTCACCAGAGTGGAGGAGCTGCTCCTGAGCCAGGTGGCTCCTGGCCAACAACAACAAGTAACATGTATCATCATGGAGGCCGGAGCCACCCAGCAAGGTGACACGGAGCATGCAGGTAACATGGCATAGCTGTAGACTACTGTTACCTCTATTGGTAGAGCATGCTTATGTGAGATGTGTACTGTGTAGTTAGACGATGTGGTGCCTAGTGTTGTGCAATACTAATAATGAGGAATATAATCTGTAGGCCTGTGACTGTCAACCATTGTACTACTGTAAGATTGCAAACACACAGTAGCAATGCCACAGTTGTTGCCACTGACAAAGTGTGTCATATCCTTGTAGGTCCCTTTGGTGTGACAGCAAGGCAGCAGACCCATGCTGGTGAGTGTGTTCTACATTGAAAATTGCTAATTAAATGTGCATGTCATAGGTTAGGTGAAGGCCATGTACACGTAACACACCTACGCATAATGCATGCTGTGCATGTTTGCTGTGAGACTATGCACATCCCAGTAATGTGGGTAGCTGCCTACAACACATACAATACACAGAGCATCCCCCACAATTGTGGCAACACTGTAGTGGACATTGGATAGGCAGAGTCGATACACATGCACACAACATACACAACTTTGTCATATGCAGTACACGTTAACATGCTACACATGGCATATTCAGGCACCCGCTGTAAGGTCACACTACAGTATCCCAAATGTCATCCACATAGCACACATAATATACCTGAGGGGTAGATGCCTCACATGTGGTTGTGCGACAGTCTTCAACACATAACACATTCATGTTAGGCAATGCCCCCTATTGGGCATCTTACAAACCCATGTAACAACTGGCTGTGAAATGGTGAATGTAGCCATGGTACTGCAGTTCCGGTACAGCATGGTATGTGCCGGTCTGGCACACATTAGTAGCCTTGAGTGACCACATGATCCTGCATGATGATGGCTCATGGTAGTACACCTCATCCAGTTACAGTGACCACAGGACTACACATAGCATTAACTGCTATGCACCTCAATGTTGTGTGTATGCAAACATATGCACCTATACACAATATGCATAGCAATCACCATTTGTACAAAGTGACACATATATTTCTTGTAATGCTATTGAGTGTATAGGTCACATGATACACACTGTGTATGTGTGATGTTTAATGTTGCAGTTGTGTTGTAGCATGCCATGTCATGTCTGGCACTGGCATGTCCACAATATGTCCTACACTCACCATAACCACTATACAATGGCTATGCTGAGCAATGGTATTCCATCAGGTATACATGCACCACTCATCCTGTGTGTATACATAGCATGCATGTGCTAAACCTGTGTCCACAATTATCTGCTAAAGACACAGACGCTCTAATCAGAAATGGATATCTATGTGACACACAGATACACATCCAGCCATGGTATGTATACCTGTGAGTGATGGTGCACAGGACATTGCAGAGCTTTTAATACTTGCACAGCAATGTTGTGTCCATGTACACAGTACATTCCAGGGTGAGGCCAATCACTGAACAATAACACACATGCATCAAAGCCATATATACTGTCCTTAGCAAGGGCTGTGTACACCCGCACTGCATGCTGTTGAGAAACACATGTCCTGCATGCTGACACGTGTGATATAACTGTTTGCACTGTGATACTGTACCCCACCATCACCCGCTATTGAGTATGTTCTGGATTTCTGGTGGTGTGTGTGTGTGTGTGTGTGTGTGTGTGTGTGTGTGTGTGTGTGTGTGTGTGTGTGTGTGTGTGTGTGTGTGTGTGTGTGTGTCTCTGTTTTAGTGAGGAGTGCATTTGTGTGCATGTGTGCATGTGTTCATCTGTTCACGTGCGCATGTGTTCATGTGTGCATGTGTGCATGTGTTCATGTGTGCATGTGTGCCTGTGTGCATGTGTTCATGTGTGCATGTGTGCATGTGTTCACGTGTTCATGTGTGCATGTGTTCATGTGTGCATGTGTGCATGTGTTCATGTGTGCATGTGTTCACGTGTGCATGTGTGCATGTGTTCACATGTGCATGTGTTCATATGTGCATGTGTGCATGTGTGCCAACGTCATGTACAGGTCGTAAAGTGTGTTTCCTGTCTGTCTCTCCCAGGTGCTGACTTTGGGCTGGTTCACTGCAGCAGGGAAACTGATGTCACTGAGCAAAATAGTGATACTGATGATAGGTGTGTTGAGGCACAGGCATGTTTGCCAGGGTCTGCCGTTGGGCCACCAATCAACAGTACACAAGTGTCCACCCCATCCATGCACACAGTCATACTGCCAATACATCCATCACCAATGCCCTTAGCTGAGGGACAGCGTACAGTCGGCATTGGCCAGGACAGTGTGGTATCCATGGCACATGCATCCTGACACAGCAGCCATACCCAGATGTCTGGAAGGGTACCACATAGTCAGATGTCCAGGGATTCTCGTCGGAGCACTGCTGCTCATCATGCCACTGGCAGATGTGCCACAGATCTTACAACCTCATGCATGTTCCAGGCTGTCATGGAGGCACAGGCACATATGGAACGGTACACCAGACAGGGACTAAGGGCACAGAGGGCACATAACACCACCGTCATTGACAGTATCCTTGACCTAGCAGGTGCCATCCATAATTACACCGAGGTCATTGACAGACGTTGGGGAGAGACATTAGATATCCTCCGCAATGTCATGTCCATGTCAGGACAGTGCGGGATGGTTGAGTCGTCGACGTGGATGTATGCCAGCAACATCAGCAGCTGGCAGTCGCCGCGGACATCCATCAAGTCACAGCCTCTCCCATAGTGCCAGTACCATCCCCAGCAATGTTGGGGGTGGGCTGTCCATAGAATGTCCTTGAAGACCACATGCACGTGGCTCTGGACAGTCCCAGCAGGGACCTGGGTCCAGTATACCTCCATCTACCTCTGGGGATAGTACCCAGTCTGGCTTAGTACCTGATAGTGTCAGTAGCACCCCTGCCAGGCACAGGTACTGTATCCGTGGCCAGAGACTGTGATCTGTAAAGCCTGGCAGGTACAGTCTGTGGCTGTCCCACAAATACCCGTATATGGCGGCCACATGGTGGAGCTGTGTGCATGCAGACATACACACACATAAACCATACACCTAGGGCTAACACATACCCACACACATTACATCAACATTGGCCCATAGCAGTGCTCTTGCCCCTCACACACACACACACACACACACACACACACACACACACACACACACACACACACACACACACACATGTCGATTGGATGGCTCACTGTAGGCCTCTGGAAAACCAACAACACACTGTGCATATGATGAAACCTGTGCCACCTCCTGTCATCTGTAACATCGATGCAGGAACAGGCTACCATGGTGCTGATGCACAGGGTGACTTTATAGCAGTATAGTAATGTTAGCATGTTGTCAGCAGTAGAGTGTAATGATATGCTTGAAGGTGTAGCTGAGCAGGCATGATGAATTAAAGCTATGATTGTCAATGTAGTATTATTTACACAAGGGTTAGTTCCAATAGTGTATTGTCCGCCCACGTGCCACTTGGCTGATGTGTGTAGTATTGGCAGCATGTGTTAGAGAGTGGACAGTATGTGTGGGATGTGTGTAGCACAGATTTGCAGGTGTACATTTGTGAACATGATGGAGGTGCACGGTCTGCATGTACGTGCATAGTGGACACATGGGCAGGGTGACATGCCCTGTCTTACACAGTGTTAACACTCCATAGTTTCTATTGGTGGCCAGTATGCATTGTACTACACACATTTCAGAACCTGACTACACATGTGTGTATGACATGGTTTGACAATGTGCTGTGGGTGATACTGTTGCTATCTGTCATTGTTTTGCATTCTGGTAGTATACATAACTTCAACAGCCTGACCATAACCAATCGCTAGATGATGTCTTGACAACTGACACACAGATGTAGGACACACAGCAACATTTGGATCCTTCAGGTACTATACTATGCCAGTCACCAGTGGTATTCACCTGCACCCATTACTGAGACCACTCCTGTTTGGCATATAGCTCTCTTAGGTACAAGCAATCACAGTAAGGATATGTCCGTCCACGTGTGGTAATGCATACTGTGGCCTATAATGCATTCTCTAGATGACACACACATCCTCCACAAGGGTATCATACAGACAGATGCCTGTTGTCAAACCCGTGCTGTAAAGCTATAAGCCAAACTAAGCATAGTCATCCACCTTTACGGAACATATTATCCCCACAGTACCACATAGGTAGTAGCCACCAACATGATGAACAGGTATCGATGTGTACATGCAACCAAGTGTTACATCATCTCTCCTTTGATAATCACATTTCCAAAGGTATTTTGAAATCCCTCGGTGGATCACATAAGCAATAAGGGGTCTGCTTGCATATCCACAAAGGTTGTTGTACACCTATAATGAATAGTCATCATTGACAGACTTTGCTGCGTTTGAACAGGTCTGACATATACCTCGACCATAAACCCTTACTCACACATTTCAATAGAAACCGTAATGAGTGTGTGTGACACGGATGACCTAGGCCAGGGATCACTGCAGTGGCTGGCCTTGTCACAAGCATACAGATGTGACCTAAGGTCTGGGAAGCAGCAGCACAGTCTGGCAAAGATGACAGCTGTGTTCTTGGAGAAAGCAGGGTTCCCATACATGCAATAATTGAGGTAACATGTACGTATATGTATTTGCCACACAGCTAGCTCACATGTGCAATGCATACTGATATGTCATACAATAGTAAAAGCAAAACCCACAACACATTTCCCAACAGTGTCACACACATACAACACACACACTCACCAAGTGCAGGATTCAAACCCCTACCTAACGATACTAGAGGAGTACGCATTAACAAGACGCTCTCTACACATTACTGGGAGGTCTATTTTCCACAGGTATATTTATAGGATGCTGACATCATCAGACTTGACAAAGATAAGTATACCACTTGTAAGGTGTTCTACTACACTACAAAAAGGTTGTCCTTTTCCAAGGTAATTACACACATTTGTCAAGTGCAAGATTCAAACCCCTACCTAGCTACTTCATGATACTAGAGGAGTACACATTAACACGACACTCTATACTCATTCCTAGAAGGTATCTTTTCTACAGGTATATTTGTAGGATGGTGACATCATCAGACTTGACAAAGATAAGTATACCACTTGTAAGGTGTTCTACTACTCTACAAAAAGGTTGCTCCTCTATAAGGTAATTACACACAAACACACACAGTTGTTAAGTGCAGTATTCAAATACCTACTTAACTACTTCATGATATTAGAGGAGTACACATTAACACGGCGTGCTATACACATTACTGGGAGTTCTTTTTTCCACAGGTATATTTGTAGGATGGTGACATCATCAGACCTGACAAAGATTAGTTTACCACTTTTAAGGTGTTTTACTACTCTCCATAAAGGTTGCTCTTTCCCAAGGAGACCACACACAAACTTGTCAAGTGCAGGATTCAAACCCCTATCTAACTACTTCATGATACTAGAGGAGTACGCACTAACACAATGTGCTATAGATATTACTGGGAGGTCACTTTTCCACAGGTATATTTGTAGGATGGTGACATCATCAGACTTGAAAAAGATTAGTTTACCACCTTTAAGGTGTTTTACTACTCTCCAAAACAGTTGCTCCTTCCCAAGGAGACCACACACAAACACACACTTGTCAAGTGCATGTTTCAAACCTCTACCTAACTACTTTATGATACTACAGGAGTATACATTTACATGACATGCTATACACATTAGTGAGAGTTATCCTTTCCATGGGTATATTTGTAGGATGGTGACATCATCAGACTATACAAAGTGGGTTACATCAGGTGACATTAGGTGGGCTACATTGAAGGAATGTCTAAACACTTTGGCCATGTGATCATCAAAGTGGAGTTTACTATCTACCTGTGTCCCCAGGGCCATAATGACTTTCCCCGTACATACTGGATTACCACCTATGTGGTAATTTGTGTGCACTTTGTTTTACCCAGAGGGGATGACTATGCATTCTTTGGCATTCAGCTTGAGGGCATTGTTTTGACACCATGTATCTGTCTCTGTAAGACACTTCTGGAGGATGTCTGTGTCAGCCGTACAGTCGATTATGGACCATAGTTACCAGTCATCTGCAAACCTGTTCAGCCATACACCTTCCATGCTTACCTGTACCTCTGAGCAGTATCTACTGAACAGGTGTGGTCCCAGGACCAAGACCTGTGGGATGCCATTTGTGACTGGCTTAGAGTTGGACATGGCACCCGCAACTCTGAACATGTTTGTTTGATCTGTGAGCCACTTGGCCATCCATCCTGTGACATAGCTGTTAATCTTCAAGCTGGTATGCTTGTACATGATGACAGAGTGGGGAATGGTGTAGAAAGTCCTTAGTGAGGTCCAGGTGGGCTGTGTGGACTAGTAGTACGCTTGAGTCTGGACAGTGAATGTAGGTGAGGGTATAGTTCCTTTTGGGCCTAGTGTAAGACTCAGCCTGGGACACCATCCAGTCCCATTGATGCTGTATTCTTAGCTTTGGTGAGGGCTGTCTTTACCTGCATGTCCATGACGTCTGCGGCTCTGCATCCTTCTGTGATGGACACAGGCCCTTCTGAAGGTGATGGGGGGGGGAGTTTACACTGAACTTGTCACCCATGGATGTGGGCAATGAAAGTTTGTTCGGTGTATTTCTTTCCATTTTTCAGTAGCTGACAGCATATTTGGAAGTTGACACCTACATGTCTGGTATAGCTACCGAAGGCTTTGTGGTTGTTATTCTTACATTCCTTGGCTATTTGTCTTTAGAAACTGTCCTTGGATTATTTTATGAGCAATCAATGTTTCTTCCTAATAATGATCAGTGATGCCTTTCCTTTAGTGAAGATGGCTCTATCACATGTTCGTTTCCTCCTTCTGTTGTCTAGCTTATTTATGGACAACAAACACCTGCTAGTTGTCCTATTTTTGGAGGAGTGCATTTTGGTTTTATGTGTGATGTCTCATTCCATGCATCCCTGTAGATGCTCATAGGATGCACTTGTAAATGATTTTGCAGATTGTATACCATTATCCTATAGCAAGAGGTCTTTGGAACGTTACACTTTGGTCTTGGGAAGTGTGCAGTTTGCTTTTGCAAATGTCTTCACAGTGGTTTCATTGACTGGGTGGGGGGGGGGCGGGATGTGGATGTCCAGTGTGATTACTTAATGATCTGATATTACCAGTGAGGGGTTTATCTCTGTTGTGGAACACTGGTACCCCATGTTGGTGATGATCATGTCCAGTATGTTGTCACCTCTAGTGGGTATGGTGACCAGCTGTTCCAGGGTGTTAGAGTTTCTAAACTCTAGGAAACATTGGGCAAAGGACATTGTACATGAGTAATTCTCCCACTCGATGTTTGGGTAGTTGTAATCTCCTCATATAATGGTGTTTGACAGGACCTTTATATTTTCCACTGTTCTTCGGAATACTGAGTGAGGTTGCTGAGACAAGGTACATGATCTGTAGTAGGCTTCAATCTGATGAGCAGCTTTGCCCAATGTTAGTTGAACTTGCATGGTCTCCAAGGCCTCATGCTGTGCCACTAACCTGAAGGTGTGGGTATCCATACGGTAAATGGGTACACCCTTTCCTTTTGTATTTCACTCGTGGTTTGGGGTCCTAAGGGCAGAGGGATTGTCAGTGTTTTACATGGAGCATGTCCAACAGCTCTGTGTTTGACATAGCTTTGTATGTTAGGCAGTGAACACCTCTGAGTAGGCGATATGCAAGGGAGTACGGATGGAGCATTTTGAGATGGTCTGTGTATGGCATGTATTTCAGGCTGCTAATGCTCTTTGTGATGTATTGCTGCTGGCTTTCCAGTTGTTGTAGTTGTCTTGTGAGTTACATAGCAAGAGTGGCGTTGTACTCTATTATAGTTCTAGTGAGTGATGAGTAGAGGGGAACAATGTCCTCTTCTATTCTGCATGAGACACATTTTGTGATGAGGTGTGCCACATAGGAGGGTTTCCTGACTGCTGTGGGAATGGGATTATCACAGTTGTGTCTACTGTCCACCTGTGACCCAAGGTCTCTTGTCACACTTTCAGTGTGAAGTATACTACCACCTATGTTGTAGTTCTTGGCTACAGAGTTTTTAACAAAGGGGATGACAATGCACCTTTTGGCATTGAGCTAGAGCCCATGGCTTTGACAACAGCCATCTGTCTCAGTGAGGCCCTTTTGTAGGATGTCCACATCTTTAGTGTTTACAATTACGGCTCCTAGTTTGCAGTCCTCTGGAAACTTCAGTAGCCACAGACCTTCCATGGTAATGTTTACTTCAGGGAAGTAGATACTACACAGCCTGAGAAGTTATCTGATCCCATGGCTGCTGTGATACTGGCTTTGGAGAGTGTTTTTTACCTGTGCAGCCATGATGACAGCAATTCTGCAGTCTTCCATTATAGAGATGTGCTCTTTCATGGGTGAGAGGGGGGTAAAACTAACACTGATTCTATCTGCCAGAATGTTGGCAATATCAGTTGGCTCTGTACATTTAGGCCATTGAGCTGTAACTCAGAACAGATCTGAGTGTAACCATGACATGGACCTGTCTGTTGGGCAGAGATCTCCTGAGTAGACAGTATGCAACAGAGTACAGATTGGGTTACATTCAGTCTTGTTGCATGGGCAACTATTTGAGGCCAGTAATCCTCTTGTTAAGGTACTTCATTGGTCTTTCTAGCTGCTGAACGTGCCTAGTCAGATTCATCGCAAGTGTGTTGTGGTACTCTCTGACAGGTCTGATGACTGCTGAGTAGTGGGAACCTCCTTTGACCTACATGCACAGACCTTGGCAGTTTGTGTGAACACATAGCATGATTTTCTGACCACTTTGTGAATGTGTTTCTGGAAGTAGAGATGACTATCCACATTTGTCCATAGATCCCTTATTATCACATCCGTATTTAGCCTGTGTGTGAGCATGCCCAGTATGACCTTTCAGTATGTTGTTGCCTGACATTTGCTTCGTTTCTTTAAGTGGGTGAGCATGCCCAGTATGACCTTTCAGTGTGATGCTGAATGAAATCCACTACATTTGTTGGAGTGTATGAGCATGCGCGGTATAGACATTTATACTATATGTGTATGGAAAATCAAGTTGTATTTTTACAGCAGGGCTCACCTTTGTGTCATAGATCAACAGGGATCATGCTGTGCCTGCAGGGCTTCCATGAGACACTTTGCATAGACTTATCAACATTTCTACATACAGGGGGGACAGCTATTCTTTGTACATTTCTACCTGGGGGCACAACTGATTGTTACTGCGGGTGTACATAGGATGAGGGTTTCACCTGACACTTATACACATTTGCTATGCCTGCACTGCTATGTATGGGACACCATTTCAGTCTGTACTGTTGCCTATCGTACTGGCTTGAGGCATACTACTGTACTACAGATCTTAGTGTCCAATGCCACGTATATTAGATTGTGACTTCATAGCCTACACAACCCACATCACACCGCCTAGCCTGATGTTCTCTGTCTGCATAGGAGTGTGGGGGAGGTTAACCATTTGCCTTTTTAGGGGCATGATACAGCATTTCTTTGTGTTTGCGTTAGTGTACAATTGTCCTGCTGTGTCTGTGCCACTGAAATGCTATCATGGCTTAGTGGTTCAGTACTGTGACTGAAGTGCTCAGTATCCTGGGTTTGAGCCCTGTCACTGCTTTTTATTTTCATGCTGGGCAGACCAGACTGCTTAAGGAACAGTATAGCAAATATGAGCATGTTTAACTGACTTTGCTCAACTTTGCCCGACCTTGCCCAACATTGCTCAACGTTACCTGACGTTGCGCTAGTTAGCATGAGCAATTTTGTTTACATATACTAAATATTGGTAAAAGCTGCTTAGCACTGCTTTATATTGCTTAAAACATGGCAATCATACCTCAGGTGGTGCTGCAGAGCTGCTTATGTCGGATGCACATACTACACTCCCTATACATGTTTGGAAACAGGTAGTGTCAAGTTAGGCATCCCTTTTATTTTATGTGCGAGTCAGAGAGGTATCATTTCCAGGGTTCCTACTGATCCAGTATATGTGCTATGCATTGCCTCTTTGCCAAGGCATACTGGGCACACCTCCTTCTGCCTACTGGGGCAGGCTCAGGTTGTTCCTCCTCCGAGTCATGCTGTGCCTGTGCAGGCCTTGGCAATGGTGGGGGGCTGTTTGGCCCTGCCCCATGCTGTTCCTGCTGCAGCTGTTTTCACAGGATCATATAGTGTAGCATGGCACATACCATAACAATTTGGGTACATGTAGTTGGTGAGTACTGCAAGGCTCCACCAGATGTGTCCAGGCACTGGAACCGTGACTTGAGCATCCCAAACACATGCTCAATTATATTTCATGTTTGTGCATGTGCCTCATTATGGAGTCCTTGTTCAGGTGTGTGTGCATTTCTGATGGGTGTCATCAGCCACGGCTCCAGTGCGTATCCAGCATCCCCCACTAGGTGACCGTCAGGGATGTCCCCATTGGCAAATGTCTGGTACAGCTGTGACAGATGTCAGATATGTGAATCGTAGTAGCTTCCAGGGCAGCCAGCACACACATTCAGTATTATGCCCTGGGCATCGCACACGACCTGGCAGCTGATGGAGTGGAAGCCCTTGCGGTCGATGTAGGCCCTACCCCGCTCACCAGCTGGTGCTTTGATGTGTATGTGCGTGCAGTCAATTGCACCCACTACCTCAGGGTATTCCACTATTTGATGGAAGAGACGCATATTGCTGGCCAATACGTCACGGGAATTGGGGAAATATACATGATCACCGACATGTGCTGACATGGCATTCAGGAACTGGTGCAGTACCCTGGATGCTGATGCCTGTGAAATCCCCATCATATCACCAGTTGGTCTCGGAAGGTACCTGTTGCTATTATTCTTAGGCCAACACATACCTTGGTTTCCATTGGGATGGGTTCACCTCTGTTGGTTCTGTGTGTGAGACGTGGCCTGCACAGCTCAACAATTTGCTGCAGGAGCTCTCTGTCCACTCTATAGCGCTCCACTATCTCCAGCTCATGTAGCCTCTGGTAGGTTACCCTGGGTCTGTACACTCTTCTCCGTCTCCTCACTGTGGGTTGCTCAGCAGCATTCGCAATGGCACCACCCTCAGCATTTTGCACATGTCGCCTTATAATAGCAATGGCAGCCCCTAACATTATTTTGTCTCGGTTAAGCTTTTTAAGTGTTTTTCTTCTCTTTGTAGACTGCAGTGTTGCAGTGTTTCTGAGAAAAACATGGAGGAATGTTGTTTGCAGAGTTTTAAGTGCTGGGCTGGGCTAGTGTACTGCCTGTGTAATTGCCTGATTCTGACTGATTTCACCTGGCAGCTCTGCTAGTTCTCCTTGGTTAACTTCCTACTACTTCTTTTCCTTCCTTTGCCCCTTTCTGTTTCCACAGGGGGGCAGCACCATGCAAACAAGCGCAAACACTATTATTTTGCAACTGATAAAAATGCCAATGGCCATATATTTGGCCATTGGCATGCTTCCTCAACTGGATGCATCCTTTATTTGGAGCTGTCATGGCTCCGTTTTGCTATTTGCAGAATGGTACTCAGTTGCCAACCGAGTACATTTCTGCAAATAACACTACTCTTACTCGGACAGGTTAGTGTTTCCTGGATCGCAAATTTAACTCATTTGCATAGCTTTCAGCAGCAAATGAGGTAATTTGCATAACCTAACACTGTCCGTGCAAGACTCGTTTTAGGAGCTCTCATGCACACCCCTGCCGGCTGTTCCTGGATCGCTCGGCAGACATGTTGGCTGGCTGGAGTCTTACTCTACTCTTAGACTCCGTGCAAGCCTTCGTGAATCTGGCCCAGTGGTATCTCCTACTTCAATACTTAAAAAACAACTTGTCAAGACTAGGTGACCAAACTGAATGTGCATGCACGACAGTGGTAAATTCAGTGTAACTGATGTCTTTAACTTTTTAAATAGATAAATGACATCACGTGATAAAGAGGACACATATAAATAGCTGCAATATAATATCTATATATGTAAATATGCATATTTTACATTTATAAAACTGTTACAAAAATTGCCTCCATAGGTTTAGGTACACCCACACACTTGGTTTGACAGCTAACTGTACTGCAGACAATGGTCTATTACATGACAAAATAACATCTCATATTTTCACCTTATCTATGGACACAATACAGATATATATCTACAGCCTGTGTCTCTATCATCCTTTCTCCCTAAAGTACTTTCTTTACCATTTCCTATTCTTCTGTCATTCCTCCCACATTTTATTTCACCCTCTTATTTCTCAACCAACATCTTCTGGCTCACTACTTTGCTTTATCTCTCCCCTCTTCTTACCTTCCCTCTCATATCACATCTCTTCTGTATCTCCCTCTACCAGCCACGTACCATACACTGGAGCCATACAGCCACTCTTCATAACAATAATGCTATATTTTATTTGGCCTTGCTTTACCTTCCACTCACTCAGCATAACTAATAATCAATTATTTCAACCTTTACCACATGCAGTGGATGATCCAACTACTTCCTGCACTGACACTTCTACTTGTTGTTGCCTCGCACACTTGTCTTTTTCATTTTGGTCCTCCTGTACACTGCTGTTTGACAGTCAGTTCCTTTCTACCAACATGTTGCTTAAATATTTATTTTTCTTATATCATTCTTAAAATCATGTTCTCACAAATGACTTTCTTTTACCTGCCACTATATTTGTTTTGACCATTGCTGTACTCATATTAGATTTTATTCATAACATCTTTGTTTATTAATATGTATTGTTGTCTTTAAGACTCTTGTTTGTTATACTATGTGTTATATTTGCATTCATTCTGTTAAATTGTTTAAAGTAATTGTAATTTTGCTTAGCTGCTTTTTTGTACCTTTTGTGCATCTGTTATACTTGGAGCTTTTCTCCCCAGACCTCAGTTAAAAAAGGGTAACTTATGTCCAGACTGATAATCCCAGTAAACAAACACTAATAAATAAAATAAATAAATGTATTTTAAATTACAGCTGTATTCTCAAGTGCAAAACTTGTATCAGCCAACTCCATAGTACAACTTGTTTCAGGAAGGATTCAGTTTCAGAATTTAAGAGCAAACTTTACAGAAAAGCAACTGACTAACCAAAAAAAAAATCTTTCCAGAAACTATACCATTTAGAGTATTAGAAACTAAAACTATTTATTTGTCAAGAGATTCTCTAACTCATGTCCATTGTTTTAAGCATTTTTATGCAGTCAGTTAACAGGGGGTTCATTGTCTGGCTCTCCAAGTATTAATAGTGACTCTTTCTTGAAGTACTTGGCCAGACACATCACACTGACCACTGGTTACAAATCCTCAATCAGACAGACAGACATGTCTCTCTAATTGTATGAACATCTTTTTCTGACTACATCAGTGGCAAATAGATCTTTCATGTAAATTGATTGGTAGTGGCATACATGCGTGCTCTACAAGCCCCTTTCTAAACAAAAAGAGAAAACTGTTTTCAGCATTTCTGTCATCCATTTATGAAAACCTCTAATATGGTCCATTTTACTTTTCAGAACATCAATACCATCTTGCAATCTCTTTTGTAAGCTGCAAAATTACATTAATGCAATTCATAAGTCCATTCTCTTTTGACTCTGTTACTGCACACATTACATTCACAATATTCATAGGTTCATAGGTGTGTACTAGGCTAATGGTCCTGAAGCCTTTATAAGCCTAGCCAAAAAAATTGCCCAGGCACCGTGCCACCCAATGTTAGTTCACAGTGCCGCTATCCAGTAGGGCAACTGGAGTGATCCATGGAGTGTACCTTCTGTTACCCAGATTATTTGTAATCTTTTAGAAAATGTAAACATTCTATGATTGGTTACCAGTATCTTTACTGGATATGTATCTTTATCAACCGATTGTTACTGATTTGCCAAACTCTGTAACAACTCAAAATGTAGTTGTCTAAATTTATCTACAGTAACCTTTTTGTAAACAGTTACACCAACCTCTCCATCTGTGTATCTTCTTCTTCTTTCATCTGATCCCATTAAGTGTCGCCACAGCAGATCATCTGTTTCCATTTCTTCCTCTGCATCTTACTCTGTAACACCAACCACCTGTATGTCCTCTCTCACCACATCTACGAACCTTATCTTAGGCCTTCCTCTTTTCCTGTTACCTGGCAGCTTCATTCTTAGCATCTTTTTCCCAATATACTCTGCATCCCTCCTCAGCACATGTCCAAACCAATGTAATCTTGCCTCTCTGGCTTTGTCTCCAAACCTTCCAACCTGGGCTTACCCTCTAATGTACTTATTCCAAATTCTGTCCACTCTTGTCACACCCAGTGCAAATATTAACATCTTCAACTCTGCCACATCCAGCTCTGACTCCTGCCATTTTGTCAATGCCACTGTCTCCAACCCATATAACATAGCTGGTCTCACTACCCTCTAGTAGACCTTCCCTTTCACTCTTACTGGTACTCGTCTGTCACAAATCACTCCTGACACTCTTCTCCACCCACTCTATCCTGCCTGTACTCTCTTCTTCACCTCTCTTCCACACTCACCATTACTCTGAACTGTTGATCCCAAGTATTTAAACTCATCCACCTTCACCACCTCTACTCCCTGCATCCTCACCATTCCTCTATCCTCCCTCTCATTCATGCACATATATTCTGTCTTAGTCCTGCTGACCTTCATTCCTTTTCTCTCTAGATCATATCTCCACCTCTCTAGGGTCTCCTCCACCTGTTCCCTACTCTCACTACAGATCACAATGTCATCTGTAAACATCATAGTCCACGGGGACTCCTGTCTGATCTCGTCTGTCAATCTGTTCATCACCATTGCAAACAAGAAAGGGCTCAGAGCTGATCCTTGATGTAATCCTACCTCCACCTTTAGTGCATCCGTCATTCCCACCGCATACCTCACTGCTGTCACACTACCCCCATATTTATCCTGTACCACTCTTACATACTTCTCTGACACTCCCGACTTCCTCATACAATGCCACAACTCTTCTCTAGGCACCCTGTCATATGCTTTCTCTAAGTCCACAAAGACACAATGCAACTCCTGCTGACCTTCTCTGTACTTCATCATCAACACTCTCAGAGCAAACATTGCATCTGTAGTGCTCTTTCCTGGCATGAAACCATACTGCTGATCACTAATCATCACCTCCCTTCTTAACCTAGCTTCCACTACTCTTTCCCATAACTTCATGCTGTGACTGATCAGTTTAATCCCTCTGTAGTTACTACAGCTCTGCACATCACCCTTATTCTTAAAAATCGGTACCAAAACACTATTTCTCCATTCCTCAGGTATCCTCTCACTTTCCAAGATTTCATTAAACAATCTAGTTAAAAACTCCACTGCCATTTCATCTAAACACCTCCATGCTTCCACAGGTATGTTATCTGGACCAACAACCTTTCAATTCTTCATCCTCTTCATAGCTATCCTTACTTCCTCCTTGCTAATCCACTGCACTTCATGATCTACTATCCGCACATCATCCAACCTTCTCTCCCTCTCATTCTCTTCATTCATCAGCCCCTCAAAGTACACTTTCCATCTGCTCAACACACACTCCTCGCTTGTGAGTACATTTACCTCATTATCCTTTATCACCCTTACCTGCTGCACATCTTTACTAGATCAGTCCCCCTGTCTAGCCAATCGGTACAGGTCCTTTTCTCCCTCCTTAGTGTACAACCTTTCATACAACTCTTCATACACCTTATCCTTAGCCTTCACCACCTCTCTCTTTGCCATGCACCTCATCTCATACTCCTGTCTACTTTCTTCATCTCTCTGACAATCCCACTACTTCTTCACCAACCTCTTTCTCTGTATACTCTCCTGTACTTCCTCATTCCACCACCAGGTCTCCTTGTCCTCCTTCCTCTTTCCAGATGTCACACCAAGCACCTTTTTAGCCATCTCCCTTACTAGCTCTGCTGTAGTTACCCAGCTATTTAGTAACTGTTCACTGCCACCCAGTGCCTGTCTTAACTCTTCCCTGAACTCCACCTCACAATTACCCTTTTTCAATTTCCACCATTTGATCCTTGGTGCTGCCCTCACACTCCTCCTCCTCTTTTTGATCACCAATGATGTCCTACAAACCACCGTCCTATGCTGCCTAACTACACTTTCCCCTGCCACCACTTTACAGTTTCCAATCTCCTTCAGACTGGCCCTTCTACATAAGATATAATCCATTTGTGTGCATCTTCCTCCACTCTTGTATGTCACCCTATGCTCCTTCTTCTTGTTAAAAATACATATGCACCAAAGCCATGTCCATCCTTTTCACAAAATCCACTACCATCTAACCTTCTGCATTCCTTTGCTTAACACCATACCTACCCATCACTTCCTCATCCCCTCTGTTCCTTTCACCAACATGCCCATTGAAATCTGCTCCAATCACCACTCTCTCACCCTTAGGTACAGTCATCACCACTTCATCCATTTCACTCCAAAATTTTTCTTTCTCATCCATCGCACACCCAACTTGTGGAGCATGTGCACTAACAACATTCATCATTACACCATCAATTTCCAGCTTAAACATCACTCTATCTGACACTCTTTTCACCTCCAAAACACTCTTAGCATACTGTTCCTTCAGGATAAACCCTACGCCATTTCTCCTCCCATCCACACCATGATAAAATAATTTGAACCCACCTCCGATACACCTAGCCTTGCTCCCCTTCCATCTGGTCTCTTGCACAAACAATATACCAACCTTCTTTCTGTCCATCATATCAGCTAGCTAGGGAGGTCCAACTGAGCTTTTGGCCCGTTTTCAGTCAAGGCCTGGGAAGAAAATTTCCACAAAGATAATTAAAGACACATTTTAAGCAGTATTTGACACATACAAGAAAGATTTTTAGACAATATAACAATGAAAATGCATTATAAGCTTATTTATACAGATAATTACATGGAGATGTAACCATTGATGCATAGGAGGTACATCATAGGTTTTTTGCTGGTTATAGAGAAGAAAAGTAGATAAGATATGACTCGAAAAGACAGAAGAGGAAAAAGTACACTAACATCACTGGACAGGTATTAAAAAGCAGAGATGGTTGACTTCTTTGAGACAGTCACCAAGGCCATAGATGAGGGGAAGGTAGGTCAGACAGCCTACCTTGACCTCGCCAAGGCTTTTGACACCATTCCCCACTCGGGAATTATAGAAAAACTCACCAGCCTGAACATAAACCCCTACGTCATGAGATGGGTTGCCAACTGGCTTACAGACAGAACTCACATGGTAAGAATAGCGGGCTCCAGGTCTGACTCTAAACCAGTCATAAGTGGTGTCCCACAAGGCTCAGTCCTGGGACCCCTACTGTTCAGCATATACTTCTCAGAAGTACAGGCAAATACAGGAGGACTACGGCTAACCAAGTTCGCCGATGACTGCAAACTGGGAGCCATAATTGACTCTCCGGCTGACGCAGACATTCTCCAAAGGGCCTTACTGAGATGGACACCTGGTGTCAAAGTCATGGTCTCAAGCTAAATGCCAAAAAATGCATAGTCATCCTGTTTGGGAAAACAAAACACCCACGAATTATGACATAGGTGGCAGCCCCCTTAATACAGAAGAGGTAATAGGAGATATGGGAACCCAGGTAGATAGTAATCTCTCCTTTGACAATCATATTGCCAAAGTAGTTAGAAAATCCATCTATGTAGCCCATCTAATTACTAAAGGGTTCACATCTAGAAATAAAGAGGTTATAGTGCCCCACTACTCGTCACTCATCAGACCCATCATAGATTACAATGCCCCATTTGGGATGTACCTCACAAGACACTTCCAACAGCTGGAAAGACCACAAAAGTACTTCACCAAGAGGATTACTGGCCTCAAACATATGTACTATCAGCCCGACTGGAAAAACTCCAGCTGTACTCAGTCACATATCGCTTGCTCAGAGGTGATCTCTGCCTGACTTACAAAGCCATGTCCAACTCAGAATTGATGGACATGCTCCACCTAAAGAAATCCAAGTCACTGCGTGCCACTCACTCTAGTGAGCTAAACCTTGCCACAACAATAAATAGAACATTCTGGAGAGATAGATTCCTGTCACAGAGACTTCCCATTCTTTGGAACAAAATTCCTAACTACATTAGGCAAAGCCCCTCACTAACACTCTTCAAAAGAAAGCTTGACGAGTGGATGGGTAACAGAAAATACACCCCTGGGATCACTTCATTGGCTCTTCTCGACAGAGGCTCAGTTAATTAATCAATGGGGCGGCAAAAGCTGACACACTCTGGCTAGGCTTATAAATGCCCTCAGGCAGATAGCCTAGTACCTACATATGAACCTGTGAACCTATGTATAAGAGTTGGAAGGTGGCAGTAATGTAGATGAAGAGGAAGATCTGAAGCAATAGAAAAGGAGATAGTTTTAGCCTGGTTTAGTGCAGGAGCAGAGCCAGGTATTGTTTAGGTGTTCTCTCAGAGTTATCTTGAATTTGGATGAGCTGGATATGTTGAGTATGTTTGAGGCATAGTATTCCAAGATTTTGATATTTTGTTGGCGTATAATGAGTCACCATGGCTATTATTGAGATTAGATACCTTCATTATGAGTTTTTGGGAGGATCTTAGGATCTCTTTTGTGAAGATTGAATTATTATCTCAATTACTGAGTGTACATTTTGACCATTGGAGTTGCATTTCTGCTTGCTACTGATTTTTATAATGTGCAGTAATTTAAAGCTACTGCAGTAGAGAATGCTGGATTACCTCTGTAAAATACAATTATTACTAGTCTATTGATGCTTTACAATTACTGTACTTGGAACTATTCATTTAGATTTTATGTAGAGATTTCTCTACAGCTACTGCACCTGCAACCACTGTATTATAGTAACTGTTGCTCATTATTGTAACGTTTTAGGTACAGATCACATTAGCCTACTGAGTAAAGCTGTCTGATTTAAATTTACAATTTGTTGCTGATTATCTTATTGTTCCTACATATTTCCATCACTATGTTTTTTCTTTTCACTTGTGACTCACAATTCTGTTTCCTTTAGCCATATCCCATATTATATAGTCCAAAGCATTATCCTCTTCTGTCCTATACTAAAAGTAATTATTAACCTATCTTGTTTTCTGTATAGAACAATAACTGTCTATTTTCTAAATATAGTTGTACATCTTGAAGACTAAATATAACAGAAAGGACCTTAAACCCTACAGTTATTGTTACATATTGAAGCACAATGTATCTTATTTCTGGATTGACTACAACTGAAGGGGCTAATAATGAATTAAATATGAAATATTTATTGTAAGAGATGTTACCCTGAAAAATAAATATTTCTAAAATATTATCCCCTTGATTCACAAAGCTCCGTGCAAGAATAAGGCTATTCTTGCACGGAGTGGTTCGTGTCCATTTAAGATAGCAGCGCACCTTGCATATGCATGACGGCGCACTGCTATCTAAACTAAATGGACATGAACCAGGAACAAGCACAAGGGGCATGTGTCAGCAGTACCTGCACCTGAAACACTTCCCCATTGCTCTGAAAGTGCTGTACGGCATTTTCTGACACAGATGAGTGCCAAACTATATAATATTAGAGCCTAGCTCTAATATTATATAGTAAACAAGTGTCAGCAGACACTGAAATGTAAATAGCTAACATTTCAGAGTCTGCAGACACTAAAAAAAAAAACACAAACACCTAGAAGGCAGCAGCCTTCAAGTGCACCCCCCCAAATGTATGCACTCTTGCTCTACATGCATGGAAGCAGTAGGGCAAGAGGAAAGGAATAAAAAATAAAAAAAATGTAATAATATTTTGTTTTCATGAAATAAATCTGAACTTTAAGCACCACACAGCTTGTTTGCGTGGCGCGCCACTATGCTTAGCCTGCCTGATATCCTGAAAATGATAGATAAGTGCAACTGTGATAGAAAATGTCATCAAGCTGCTGTAGCATAGTGGTACTGCCATGGTTTAACATGTAGAACATGCTCGGTTTAAATCTCCCCTTTGGCAAATTATTTAATACACTTTTAAGGAATGTGAATGATAGAGGACAATCATATGG
The DNA here is from genome assembly GCF_019279795.1 of Protopterus annectens. Classification (NCBI taxonomy): domain Eukaryota; kingdom Metazoa; phylum Chordata; order Ceratodontiformes; family Protopteridae; genus Protopterus; species Protopterus annectens. Next base: position 1,310,145,766 of record NC_056733.1, read on the forward strand.
CAGTAGGGGGTGGGAATATGTAAAATATAAATGTAAAAAATGAATGAAAAAAATAGATTTAAGCAATGCTTTGCAAGTTTAAGCATTGCTGACCTGCTTTCAGCTCTGCTTAGCTTGTGTAAGCATTGTTATGTGGATTTGCATGGAGTTAAGCATAGTGCAGCATATTAAAACCGGCCAATCAAGAAAAAGTGTGGGGAAACTGCCCTATTTAAACCACACAGGCGAAAATACAGCCATAACCATTTGGGATTGCACACAGCAGGACCAAAATGGCTGGCACTGGAGAAGGTATGCACTTCTGAGCGCAACATTGGGGCATCCAGGAGTCCAGGGTCATGGTTGGGCTTCTAGTTAGAAAACATGATGCCTGGCTGCTGCAGGGCCAGTATCAGGGCTCGCAGTACAAAGCAGAGGCCTGGGATCAGCTTGCATGTGATCTCACCATTGCCACTAACATACCCCAGACTGGTGAGCAGGTACATCATCACCATAATGACCTGAAGCAGAGGAGGGGTGCACTCCTGGACCAGTGGATACAAGAAGCCCAAGGGCAGGATGTCCCACCTGTCTGTAAGTATGCAGCCTTATGTATCTTTAATTATGGAAAATGTTCAACATGTGACTGTGCAGGTGTGATAAATGTGTGATGTCTCCCCATACAGCTGCTGCGGAGAGGTCCCAGAATGTGCAGGCTCATGCCCAGCCACTAGCCCAGCTGCATCGGCAGTATGGTGAGTACAGAATACCCCCTACTATTAGCAGTAGGAATCAAAATTATAGTAATGGTAGTACTGCCTGTATATATAACTGTGCTGTAAAAGTCAGTGTCAGGTTGCCAGTGTTACAATGGAATATTCCCAGCTGCTGTGTAATACAGATATTAGTAGCAAACAAGGTACAATATCCAGGAGAGGAATATTAGAATATGGATGAGTGTGTCTGAGTGAACCTGCCAAGAAAGTGCCATGTCAGGGCTACTGTAACAGTTAGAAATGAAAAGCAGTCCCCTGTGCAGATCATGCAGGAATAGTAATTGTGGAGTTCTGAGTTGCACACAGATATGTATGTCAAAACTAATAAAGGTGATCTCAGTGGCGTGTGTCATCTCACTTATACCTGATAAATAGAAATATGTATGTCCTGCAGAATGCATTAACTGAGGTGAACTGATTTAGCACTGCTTGTCTGTATACTTTAGAATGGGCATGTCAAATAAATGGAAAAAAGCAACAGTACATATTCCCATCAGAATGTGTTTTCCTTGTTTGTCTGCCATTATTGTCCTGTGTTAACCTTTCAGTTTTAGCTGTATATAGCTGTGAATGTACTGAGAAATGTATAAGGCTAACAGATGCAGACCTAAAACCTACACTGTGTACTCAGGAGTCTAAATTGCAGTATGTAGTTGTAAAACAGTCAAATGTGCAATCCAACTAATGTGCATGTTTCACAAACAATGACACCAATGTCTGTTATGTATGAATAATTTGTACTGAAAATGGGAAACAAATAATGTAACATGTCATAATAAAAGTACTGTGCACAAAAAATATGTACTAGATAGAAATGTCACAAGCAACATACAACACCTCCCCAATACTTAATCTGATAAGGACTAGGCCTGTATATTAATTTTGTACACATAGCATGGTTCAAATCCAGGGACTGCCACTAACATCTCAGTCTGGTTCTACAGTTTTAAACTGCAATCCAAACAGAAAAAAATAATTTACTGCAACACATGCATTTTCCATACAGGGCACACAGGTAAAGAAATCTGAATAGAAATACTAGTATGATGTGTATAACTATAAAAGGTATACAATTGCTGTGTTGATCAGCCCCTGTCCTACAAATAGATGCAAACTAGACAGCCACACTCTGCAGTCTGGCCTAGACAAGCCCCTCAAGTGTCACTCTGTCACGGATAGTTTCCCCAGTTGACAAGAAACTTGCACACAGAGAATGTCACAGGTGATGTATGTGAAAGACACAACACACACTCCAGGGCCTGCAACTAATATGTGAATCTGAAATATGTGTAGAAACAGCAATGTAATGTGCACACAGTTCATCTGCATGGCCCACAGGTAAAGAAATTGGTATAGAAACAGGTCTGATGTGTATAACTAAAAATAATGGTACAATTGCTCTGTTGATATCTACAGCTGCTGCTGTGCTGTAGCAGCCCCATGGGCCAGGTAGAGTGCAAGTGTGGTCAGAATATAGAGTAGTGAATAGTAGTGTACTGACAAATATACTTGATAGCTGTTCTCAATTGAATCTGTTCCCTTCCCCCACCACTCAACTGATCCAACCATCACACTGAAACCAACATGCGTATGTTCCTAAACAAACGTCTACTGTTGGGACCATTGTTTCATTTGGTTTATCATTGTTTAAACTGTGTGCATACTAATATTCCCTGTTGAATAATCATCTTATTGTCTGTTTGACATACCACTAACTGGCATGCTGTTGCAACCCTGAATTCCATTCCATATATGCATGGATTCTGGTTGCTATGACACTTATAATTACACTATTTTGGGTAACGGAATATCCATGCATGCTATTTTGACTAATGTTGTACTGTGTTGTGCATGACTAACCAATATTCATCATTAATTTCCACACAATAGCACATATGTGAAGGCAGATCCATTGGGATCTGCCTCTCCCACCCCATCTGGTCGAGGCACCGGGTCCCAGCATGTCTGGGACTCAATCCAGACCTCCCTCATCTGCTGGTCCCACACCACCCTCAGGTGGAACCGCTGCAGGGGATGGGGGCTCGCCCCCCTGCAAGTGGGCACGGTGAGGA